>NW_015150831.1:596804-610131 GCF_000732505.1 Cyprinodon variegatus
ATAGATAGATAGATAGATAGATAGATAGATAGATAGATAGATAGATAGATAGATAGATAGATAGATAGATAGATAGATAGATAGATGATCGATCGATCGATCGATCGATCATAGTGTCTGTTGTGAACTATAGATAAAAAGGTAACAACAAATCTATTAACTGTCTAACGCCAGTCTGACCAATCACAGAACAGAACCAAGAACTGATTTCATGCCAGATGCTTTATGTTTAATCAGAACTGCTGGTGGCCATGGGAAAGGACGGTTCAGTTCAGCCGCCATACTTTTACAGGGAGGGTGAATGGAAACTCTGCGCTGCTGGAGGCGTTTGTGAAGCTTTTCACCACATCCCGCAGGCCGTCGGGTAAACAGTGATGCTGACTTGACTGTGGGGTTAAAAAGAGCATGTATGCAACCTACATTGCTTTTGCATTTCTACAGGAAGAAGCCTTACCCACAACCTCAAGAGTCTTTTGTATCTTTTTTTAACACTTTAGTAGACAGAATTAGGTGTGAGATCTATTATTAGTCAAAGATTAGTGCTTCTGTAGAAAAGTTTCACAGAATTAGATTCATTTCCAGTGAATGTCTGGGATGTTCTATACATCAAAATAACATCTGACTGAAGTTTGGCAGATCAGATTATCTTGATCTACATTCTATTAGTATTTTACTTTATAGACCAGCACAAAGTAATCAAATAACACAGTCTATTAGATAACTACACATGTCTGATCAGGAAAGGGTCAGATCTGTTTGGTTGGCTAACAACAGTTAACTCAGTTAGCTCTGATGTCTAAGGGGAGCTCAGATGGCCATAAAGCAGCGCTCTGGATCACATGACCCATTCATTGACGAATCTTTGGACAGGCTTTTGAGAAGAGCAGCCCACATGAAGGACTAATAAAAAACCAAGTGCTGAATAATGACCTGAAAATGTATGAATGTATCTCAAAATAAGGTCATTCTTGTCTTAAAAGTTACCCAGTATTGCTTCAAGCAACTTCAGATCAGGCTGCTTTGCTTCTAGGTTCATGTGGGTAATTTCCAAATTGGACATTGATTGTCAGAGAAAGGAACAAAACTTTGTTTTTATTATTCTCCGTACATACTCCAACGTGAATGCCTAATCTCTCAAGCACGGTGATTCGTTTATGGAACCTCTAGTCGCACCGAACATGTTTTAAAACTCCTATCTGCTGTTTTAATCCAAAGTCAACTAATTATGACGAAGCATCGCTATTTCATTTGTTAGAAGTATTAGTTGTTTCATTGAGGAAGAAAGACACTTTCCTTCTCTGCAACTCCTCCTCTCCACACATGGGTGCCACCCTTTAAATGGCGTGGCCCTAGAGCCGCTGGTATCACACCACTTCTGGTCATTTGGCTCTACCTTTAAAAAGGCTGAGCAAAGTCAAAGACCTCGCACAACTGGAAAACACATTTTCATGGACATCTGAAAAAGAACAGTCGCTGTCACTGTGCAGATTAGCTGCTATAAGAGCCACTCGGTCTCAGCAGAAAGATATGCATCAATCAATACATATCCTACTTTGTATCATTTTTAATAAGGGATAACATTATAATAATAATAAAGCCAGAAGCTCAAGAAAAAGTTGATTTTACATGACATAGAGCCTGATAAGAAATCGGATCAGAGCAGGTAGACCCGTCTGCATGTTTTGGTGTTCTATATCTTTATTTTTGGATGGGGACATGGCGACCACGTGATCAGATTAAACTAAAAAACAAACCATGTTGGCAGAAATATAAAAAAAAACTAATACTGCTCCTATATAAAGGCTCAAACTCACTGCGGATCCAGACATTTGAACTAAGAAAGCTTCCTGGAGAGGTGGTGAAACGTCTTCAAATCTTGAAAACCAAGTCCAGTGGATTATTTTTTTTACTTTTACGGAATGACTATGACCTGGATGACTGAGAATCTTAATCAGCATAATACTGCTCTCATTGTTGAGACAGCATACCCACCATTACACATGGTAGGGTCAACATTATACTTTGTGGGTGGTTTTCTTCAGCACAGACATGGAAGGAGTTGATGGGGTGAATCTAGAAGGTAAATCCAATGAAGAAATGTTGTCAGCTGCCCAAAGTGGCCTAATCAAAGTCCAGTCAGGCACCTAAAGGAGAACCTGTGAATTCATGTTCACACATCGCCGGTAGAAACGCCTCGGCAGCCTTGATTCAAGCAAAGGTTGGCTCATGATTCTGGGAAATAGCTTCAAAAGGTGAAAACTCCTTTTAGCTAGCTTCAAGCTACATAATGTTAATTTTTTTATCTTAAAGACTGTTATAGCTTTTCTATATTTGTCTGCTTGTATTTGTTGCGAAATTTTTGGTGGTTAAAACCCATAAGATCTTTTATAAATCATTTTTACTAGTTTATCAAGGATGACTCTAAAACAAATGTACTGCTAAAGGTTTGAAACCTGTCCCTGGTTCTTCCCCCTGATCAGCGTTTCCTCTGATCGTATTCAGATAGAACCTGCAGCCTTGACAGCACTTGTTGTGGTTTTCTGCCCTATTTCTTAAGGACCTATGAGGTGAAGCAGTGTGCTGTAACAGAGCTTTATTTGCTCTGTTTCCTGTGGAGCATGCATTCAGCACTGCAGCTGCCTCCACAGTCTCTCTGTAATGAGAGGATGTGTTCTTGACGGTCGGGCCCGCCTTTGTTTTTCGCTAAAGTGAACTGAAGAGCAGAACTCAGCGGGCTCGCTGCTGCCGCTCGTCTTCTGCTTTCTCTCTAGATTGACTCAGCGATGGGTTCCGACTGAGCTCAGGATTTGGATTTAACGGGCGGTGCTGTTGGTCCCTTTGGTGATTTGCAGCGTACTGCTTACCTAGCTCATTACACACAGGGCTGCACATCATATCATCAGTTGTCTGTTCACAGCTTTAATGTGATTTCTCTTGCAGAACTTAGTGCATATGGGCTACAAAGTTAGAAGATATGCAGAGTTCTGTTTGACTTTGTGATGCTTTTAAATCTTCATGAAAGCAAAGCAAACATTCTAATATTTGGACCTATGAATTCAATTCATTTCAATTTATTTCTATAGCTCCAATTCACATCATGTCATCTTAAGACACTTTACAGTTCAACCAGATCATCCAGTCAGATTGATTCAAAGTTTTCTATCTAAGAAAAACCAGTTGATTGCATCGACTCGAAGGGAATCCCTCACACTAAGCATGCTTGTAGCGACAGTGGAGAGGAAAAACTCCAGCAGAACCAGGCTCAGTGTGAGCGGCCATCTGCTGAGGCCGACTGGGGTTCAAGGAGACAGAAGCAGAGATATAAAAAGTAAAAGGCGGCCCCGTCCAGGAAACACACAGCCAGGCAGACGAGCTCTGAGCCAGCCCCCATGTCAGAGGATGAACCTGCTAAATAATCTGGGCCCAGAAAACTGAAGAAAACTTCAGCCTCCAGCATTTGGTCTGAATTGATGTGGATTTGAGACTTCAGAAGCAGTGCCGTTTTTAAAAGCATCCTTTTTTACCTTAGTTTGTATAAAAGTGAAACTATTTTGATCTTTTAGTAGTTGTGAGCAAGTCATGCCTGCTTTAATTTAGACGCAGCTGTAATACTGTAACATTTCCAGTAGGCATCAGGGCTAAAACGATAAATCTGATTAATCAACTATTAAAATAATCACTAATTTGGTGACTGGATTGAATTGTTGAATAGAATAATAGAACACAGACTCTAAAACAAGCAATTTGCTCAAATAATAACCTACCAACAGCAGCGGCAAAAAAACTGCTAATATAAATATAATATGTAAAAGAAAATATATGCATTTTTTTCCCCTTAAGAATTAAAGTTCTGTTGTATTTTATATATGAGCATATATGTCATTTGCAATTTGTTACAAACAAAGGACAAACCATGTCCTTTGTCCTTTGTTTGCTACAATAATTGAACAAAATTCACTCCATATTTGTTTCTAATATAAAAAAATGAATCCTACAGTACAACTTAGAGGGCATTTAAGGCTTTGCTTCTCCATTTATTCTAAAGCGACTGACTGTAATGAAAAGATAATCTTTAGAAAGCTCTTTTGTTTTGGTGTTGATTCATCCGTCGCCCAGGGCAGAGCAGAAGCGCGGGGGCTGTCGGGTCAAGTCCTGGACACAGCTGCATCATTAGCTGAGACAGAAGGTCAGCTGTCAGCACACGTCTGCAGGGCTCGCATCAAGCAGCTCAGACCATCTCTGGGCCTCTGGCTTACCTGTTTAAGGCCGTTTAATGAAGGCGAACAGAGCTTTAGCCACAGATGTCACACGTTTGGCTTCTAAAACATAGAACCACTTAATGAGGAGCATATCAACATGTGCAGAAGTCTTTAATCAGAAACTGTATAAACACTGAATATGTTAATGATTATAAGAGCCTATTAGACTCTGAGGAATCTGAATAAAATAGATTTATTTTCTTCCACATCAGTTGAGCTTTTTAAGTTGTAACTTTATTTTTTTGTTAAAAAAGTGGTTTGGTTGTTTTTTATTTACATAGATAAAACTCTAAACAATGCAAATCCTGCAACCTTTCCGTCCCCCAATTTGTCTACGATTTGGAGAGAGAATTGGCAGAGATTTTACAACAGATACCACTCCTAACGTAACCAGTATTCAAACCCGGGTCCCCTAGAATCAAAGAGCCTGCTAAAGGGGGCTGTTTCCCGTGCCAGGGTAGAAAATGGAATTACTCAAAGCATATGCTACTTTTAGAGGGGAGATGGCAAAATGAAAGAGCAGCATATTAAATCTTTTAGCAGAAGTTTTGAAGCAACAAAAAGGAAAAAGGAGAGAATATAAAGTTAGGAGTTGAACTAACAAATACTGCTGAACTATAGCATAGGGATAGAGAAAAAAAGAAAGATGAAAAGTGGTCCCTATGTCCTCCAGCAGTCTAAACCTATAGCAGCGTAACTATAAAGATAACTCAGGATAACTGGAGCCACTCTAACTATGAGCTTTATCAATAAGGAACGTTTTATGCCTAGCCTTAAAAGTAGACAGGGTGTCTGCCTTACAGACTAAAACTGGTAGCTGGTTCCACTACCAGTTTGGTAGATATGATGCATACAAAGTATACAAAGCACAGTGTAAACATCCATACAAACAGCAGTCAGGTGTCATTTACAGAGAAGAAACTTGAAATTAAAGGATAAATGAAAACTTTAAACTGTTAAGTTCTCAAAAAAACAACTTTAACAAAAAATTTTAAACACTTGTCAGCATTAACATATTTCCAATGCGTAATATAAAAATGGCAACCCCCTTCCCCCTCTGCATTAAATTGCCCATCTGTTATAGCTCTAAGAAGATGCTTTAAAGGGGTAGAAACTTCAAATACCTTTATTTTAAAGTCGATTACGAAAAGAAAACTCAGTTCTTTTCCTGTAACTCCAAAGAGGACTTTAATCTATTTAGAAAATAATCTGATTATTTAGTTTTTATTCTTTCATTCTTAGCTTTAGTCATAATATGCAGAATAGAAAGCATCACTATATTAGTTTTGTCTTTTTTTTTATCATAACCAAATAAACTGCTGCAGGATTGATGAGAAAATTAGTATATTATACTATTTAAATCCAGAACCATATCATTTCTGTTTGTTGCAGTATGAAGTGTTGGAATCACATGGTCCTTATGCATTGAAAATAGCCATCCATTTTCTGTTACGCTTATTCCTGCTGGGGTCGTGAAGGGTGCTGGTGAGAGGAGGGGTACAGCCGCCAGGAGAACTTAGAGAAGCCAATTAACTTTACAGTCATGTTTTTTGGACTGTGGGAGGAAGCTGGAGTAACCTGAGAGAACCCACGCATGCTCAGGGAGAACATTCAAGCTCCATGCTGAAATCTTACCCGGAATCTTCTTGCTGCAAGGCAGCAGTGCTACACACTGAGCAGCATGGATTGAAAGCAATGAATAGGTGCTCTTCCTCTTGACTTCTTAAATCCTTTTCTTATTTTATTAGTGAAATAGAAACAGATATGATTCAACAAACAGCAGAAATCTTTTCTTCCACCTGTTAGTTTAAGTTAGAACCAGACTGGAGCTGTTCTACACCCTTTTTTTATTATTTTTAGTTTTTGCAGCACAAGTCACTCGTTTTTCCAACAGTAGGCTGACAGGAAAGGGTGTATGTATTCGAACCCGACTTGGCGTGGAGGACTAAGGCCTCCTTATATGGGTCAGGCGTGCTAACCGCTGCGCCACGAAGCACACCCTGTTCTACACCCTGTTAAAGATTCAGTGCAAGTTATTTTCTACCCAAAGTCATCAAGGACGTTGCTCTATGGTCTGTGTTTGAGTCCTTGCACGCTCCAGCTTGTCCCGCCGGTGTCCAAAGCTCTGTTATCAGAAATCTCCACCTTTGGGGAGGTTTTTTTCTTTTCCATTGTCCGTATGGGAACTCTTCACCCCACCGCTGCTGCCATGTGAGACACTGAGCTGACCTGACACAATGGTGTCACGTCTGACTCCACCTCACCTTGTTTTGACTGGCAGGAGCTGGAAGAGTCCTTTGCAAATTTCTGGAAAGAGGTGCATAAGTGATGTGGGGCTTATATGCTTCCTCCAGCAGAGCTGCATTTTAAGAAAGAGGCAGGATGGATTGTTCCAGCTGTGACAGCTTGGAGGGTGTAATGTAACCTAGAAAGGACGTGCTGTGCTCAAAACTATGGGTAGTGTCTTAAAATCATAAATCCATAGCAGCCAAACTCGACTTCTGCACATCCTCTGCTATCAGTCAGGGCGTCTCCTGGCAAGGGACAGAAAACGAGGGAAAGGAAGCAAAACAGATGGACTGCCTGCCATAGAGGTGGAAATGTTTTTATCCTGCTTTATTAACACCGCCGTCCCTCCGTCATAAATCATTCCCCACGGTTAGAACAGCTGTTCCCAGTTTCCAGGCCAGCCATAAATAGACACGTCCTCCCATTCATTTCCAACCAGCCGAAGCGCCTTGGATCAGCTGCGTTTTCTGCTCCGCTCTGTTGAAGACCCTGAGCCAGGCCTGCTTCACTGCGTTCAGATGAAGGCCGACCCGGAGGCAGCAGGGATCGCTGGCGCCCTGCAGCTTTTCTCTGCCAGGGCAGCCCTCAGATGGAGTCAGCCTGACAGGAGTCCAGGAGAGTCACCTTCTCTTGTCACAACTAAGAGCTCGGCTGCTAAAGGAAGACAGACAGGCTACTGAACACTGATCAGGCTAGATTTTAGTCCCAAACGTGAACATTAGCAGCGTCAGGCCTTAAATGTGGTAGCTGGGTCAGAGGCTCACGTCTGCTGGTTGGAACGGACAGAGGGGGAACCAGAAGGCTGCTTCTGATAGAACATAACAACTGTTTATAAAACACTTTTAAAACGTTGGGAGCTGGCGTGCTTTGGTGGCGCACAGGTTAGCACGCACCACCCATGTCACCGCGTCCAACCCAGGTTTGAATCCGACCTGTGGTCCTCTGCTGCATGTCTCTCCCCCTCTCTCACATCCACTCTCCTGTCAGCCTGCTGTCCAATAACGAGCCACTAATGCCGCAAAAACTCAACAAAAAAAAGGTGGGATTTGGCAAAAGGGAATGAATGGTTAAAAGGGACAAAAACATCAACATTTAGAACAAATAATAAAACAAGGAATGAGTCAGCAAAGATCAGTAGCATTTAAAAAAAAAATGACATTTATTGTCTTTGTTAATGTAGTGGGATATTTTGGAATAAATCGTATTGTGGCACATGTACTGTACAGTATGGCAAAACTTGCCAATTCACACCCCTTATGAAGATGCTGTAGTACAGGGGCCTTCAATGTTTTCCAGGCCAAGGACCCCAAACTGATGGTGAGATGGAGCGGGGACCCTCTAATTATATATATTGCATGAAATAGTGTTTTATCAAACTGGTCCTATAGTCACTCTGTTACAGATGGAGTCATGTAACTAAAGTACACGTAGATTATACGTAGATAAATATTGATTGAGTATATCTATAACCATGAATCTATCAATTGTTATTACTTTTCTTGATGGATATCGCCATTGGGATATCTTTATATTTATTTGGACTCAATCTACATTTTTAATCTAGTTAATCCCAGGGTCGCATTTTAATTAAAAAATATCAACAAAACAATGTTTTCAATTAGAAATTAATTGAAAATCAATATAAATTTTAAAAACTCTTTTTGCTCCTAAATTATTAATTAAAGACATCAAACCAACGAGCATAAAGAGGTTCAGGAAAGTTTTTTTTTTTGGAGCAAAGCACAGTTTTACGAGCTAAATTAATTGGCTTCAGTTTTTTTTTTTTTTTTTTTTTTACAAAGCTGGATCTAAGAAGATCCAACGTTGCAACTTTCAAGACATAGGATCTCCAGCTAACACCTGGGCCCCAGGTCCCACAGCTCGCTTTCAGGGGCCTCCTGGAGCCAAACGTCAGTACCCTTCTGGCTCCAAGTGGGCTCCTAACACACTCTAAAGCAGGTAATCATTATTTTATGCGTGATTCTAGATACTAGTGATTGTTTTCATAAACTGCCAGACCATCCTTAAAGCTTTTCCTCTAATTCTGACCTCATAACTCCTCCACACATCCCTCCTCTTGCTCTGCTTATGGTGTGAAGACAATAACTGATGCTCCGTGCGCCGCCTGTTTGACAGCGGCGATGAGAAACGGCAGCTTCGGCTGCGTCGTCCGCAGTCCCGCTGGGTGAACAAGCCAAACAAGGACACTGCAGACAGGCGTCGCAGAGCTCTGCGCCGTTAGACGCTTTGTTCCCTGACATTTAGACCACTAGTGGGAGGTGTCACCCAGCTGTCATGATGGCGCTCTGCTTCTCTAAGGTCAGCCGTGTCCAGACAGTTTAATAATTCATTAATGGCATAGCTTTAAGTTAGCGGGGAGCTACAGTTAGATGAATCCACAGCACCGTTACCCATGTTTCCCTGAAGTCTGCATCATGAACAGGGATCAGAAACAACAGACCTCTAGATTTGATGATCATTTTGTCCCTGGCTGTTCTGCAGACGCAGGATGAATGTTTGTTTATTTTGCTTCCCACTAAGGATGGATGGAGTGAGGAGGAGTGGGATTCAATAATGGACGTATTGTAGCCTTATTTTCTTTGTAAAAACGTAAGCCATTTCTTAAAATGTGTGTATTTGGCCTTCATTTGAGCAGGAAAATCAGATCATCTGCCAAAGGAATGATAAAAAGTAATATTATGCACCTTAAATAAGAAACAATATTTGCTTTTGTTCTTTATATTAAATAAGGATGCACCATATATAGGCTAATGTGAGTTATTGTTTGTCTTATTGCACTTTTTAATCAAATTTTCACTAAAGAAGATGAATGATCCAACAGATATAAATAAGATCTTTTGGTTTGATCTTAGATTGTAACACTTGGTTAGATGGAAACTTTTTACAGCGTAGAGAATCACTGTGGTCTGTTGTTTGTTATTGTGGTCCAAAGTGTAATGAAACACATGATATTGGATGTGGTTGAGTATTGGTTTCCGGGCACAAAGACAGTATGAATATTAGGTATTGATATTTGCTCTGATTTTCATAATGGTGCATCCCAAACTTTAAATTTAAATCATCCTTTTCCATAAGCCAGTTGTCGCACTTCTGCTCAAAACAAGGAAAAATTCACGTATTTCAAGAAAGATTGACTTGGATTTTATTCTTTGCAGTGTTTGAACTTTTGTTGTATCTTTTGTAGATTAAACCACCAGAAATAAGGGTTTATTTGAACTTTTCTCGCTGTTAGAGGACAATTTAAAAGAGTTTTTCTTTTTAAATGAGTCTGCATACAAAGTTTTAACAGCTTCGATAGAAATTGACATGTGGGCTGTTCATTTAACAGCACAGAAATTCATTGTTTTTATTCATTTCAGTTTATTTCTATTACGCCAATTCATAACACATCATCAAAAGGCACTTTCCAGTTCACCAGTTCATTCAGTCAAATTGATCCAAAGTTTTCTNGTAATTTCTCCCTGGGATTATTAAAGTATTTCTGATTCCTGGTTGATGGGACAGGTGTTGTGAATGAAACGGTGCCCAGCTTGAAAGAGCTCCTGTGTGTCACTGAATGTGAGCATTGATGACTGGAAGACATCTTCTGCCTCCATTTATCTGTTTACTACAGTGTGTTGAATTCATGTTCATGTGGATTTAAAGACATTTCAATAAGTGGAAAAAACTGCAGAGGGGAATATAAAAAAAGGTCTAATCAACCAAAACTTTTGCGACCTGTTGAAGACCTCCGCTGTAATGCATATGCCAGGCCCTTTGGTGGCGCTGTAACACTGCCAGAATCACACCCAAACCGCTGACAAAAACTCTGGGCATGCGCAGACTGCCCATGCTTGGTAACCACAGCAACAGAGCTAGGTTAAACTACAGCGGCGTGGTTTAAAAAAGACGCAGCTGTCGTGTTCACGGCGAAACATGAAACCGTAATGCTCTGCCAAAACAACCAGAGCCGTAAATACCAAATATTTCACGCGTTTTGTGACTCAAACCTTCTATATACAGCTATCATTGCCACATTTATGATTAAGTGAAATATGTGGATATTTATATGTGAAGTGAAATATGTGCATTTGGCAACACATAACCCATAATACATTAATATATATATATATATATATATATATTTTGTTTTTACTGTTAATTTCTACCTATACATATCTACATCTATATATATATATATATATACATGGACATATACATTACAGAAAAACATAAATTATAAAATAATGATTTCTGTTACAATGATTATGATACGTAGATAAATATAAATATTGATTGAGTATATCTATAACCATGAATCTATCAATTGTTATTACTTTTCTTGATGGATATCGCCATTGGGATATCTTTATATTTATTTGGACTCAATCTACATTTTTAATCTAGTTAATCCCAGGGTCGCATTTTAATTAAAAAATATCAACAAAACAATGTTTTCAATTAGAAATTAATTGAAAATCAATATAAATTTTAAAAACTCTTTTTGCTCCTAAATTATTAATTAAAGACATCAAACCAACGAGCATAAAGAGGTTCAGGAAAGTTTTTTTTTTTGGAGCAAAGCACAGTTTTACGAGCTAAATTAATTGGCTTCAGTTTTTTTTTTTTTTTTTTTTTTACAAAGCTGGATCTAAGAAGATCCAACGTTGCAACTTTCAAGACATAGGATCTCCAGCTAACACCTGGGCCCCAGGTCCCACAGCTCGCTTTCAGGGGCCTCCTGGAGCCAAACGTCAGTACCCTTCTGGCTCCAAGTGGGCTCCTAACACACTCTAAAGCAGGTAATCATTATTTTATGCGTGATTCTAGATACTAGTGATTGTTTTCATAAACTGCCAGACCATCCTTAAAGCTTTTCCTCTAATTCTGACCTCATAACTCCTCCACACATCCCTCCTCTTGCTCTGCTTATGGTGTGAAGACAATAACTGATGCTCCGTGCGCCGCCTGTTTGACAGCGGCGATGAGAAACGGCAGCTTCGGCTGCGTCGTCCGCAGTCCCGCTGGGTGAACAAGCCAAACAAGGACACTGCAGACAGGCGTCGCAGAGCTCTGCGCCGTTAGACGCTTTGTTCCCTGACATTTAGACCACTAGTGGGAGGTGTCACCCAGCTGTCATGATGGCGCTCTGCTTCTCTAAGGTCAGCCGTGTCCAGACAGTTTAATAATTCATTAATGGCATAGCTTTAAGTTAGCGGGGAGCTACAGTTAGATGAATCCACAGCACCGTTACCCATGTTTCCCTGAAGTCTGCATCATGAACAGGGATCAGAAACAACAGACCTCTAGATTTGATGATCATTTTGTCCCTGGCTGTTCTGCAGACGCAGGATGAATGTTTGTTTATTTTGCTTCCCACTAAGGATGGATGGAGTGAGGAGGAGTGGGATTCAATAATGGACGTATTGTGGCCTTATTTTCTCTGTAAAAATGTAAGCCATTTCTTAAAATGTGTGTATTTGGCCTTCATTTGAGCAGGAAAATCAGATCATCTGCCAAAGGAATGATAAAAAGTAATATTATGCACCTTAAATAAGAAACAATATTTGCTTTTGTTCTTTATATTAAATAAGGATGCACCATATATAGGCTAATGTGAGTTATTGTTTGTCTTATTGCACTTTTTAATCAAATTTTCACTAAAGAAGATGAATGATCCAACAGATATAAATAAGATCTTTTGGTTTGATCTTAGATTGTAACACTTGGTTAGATGGAAACTTTTTACAGCGTAGAGAATCACTGTGGTCTGTTGTTTGTTATTGTGGTCCAAAGTGTAATGAAACACATGATATTGGATGTGGTTGAGTATTGGTTTCCGGGCACAAAGACAGTATGAATATTAGGTATTGATATTTGCTCTGATTTTCATAATGGTGCATCCCAAACTTTAAATTTAAATCATCCTTTTCCATAAGCCAGTTGTCGCACTTCTGCTCAAAACAAGGAAAAATTCACGTATTTCAAGAAAGATTGACTTGGATTTTATTCTTTGCAGTGTTTGAACTTTTGTTGTATCTTTTGTAGATTAAACCACCAGAAATAAGGGTTTATTTGAACTTTTCTCGCTGTTAGAGGACAATTTAAAAGAGTTTTTCTTTTTAAATGAGTCTGCATACAAAGTTTTAACAGCTTCGATAGAAATTGACATGTGGGCTGTTCATTTAACAGCACAGAAATTCATTGTTTTTATTCATTTCAGTTTATTTCTATTACGCCAATTCATAACACATCATCAAAAGGCACTTTCCAGTTCACCAGTTCATTCAGTCAAATTGATCCAAAGTTTTCTATCTAAGGAAAACCAGTTCATTGCATCAACTGATTGACTCTTCAGCAATCCCTCACACTAAGCATGCTTGTAGCGACAGTGGAGAGGAAAAACTCAATTTTAACAGGAAGAAACCTCCAACAGAACCAGGCTCAGTGTGAGCGGCCATCTGCTGAGGCCCACTGGGGTTCAAGGAGACAGAAGCAGACATAGAAAAAGAAGCATAGATACTAGGGTTGTCAAAAGTATCGATACTCAAAAAAGTATCGATATTGAAAAGTTGTATCCGGTGTAGGTACCAGATTGACTCGGGCTGCCAGATTGACTCGGGGGCCTGCGCCTTTTGAGATGCGTCAGAGCGTCCGCCATCTTAAATGTGGCAAATCTGCAGTTTCTCAGTCACTTAAATAGTATCAGAGGGACTTTAATCTCTGAATATACTTTGTATTCGTAGTATTTTTGTTTTTCTAATATTACAAGTTTATTT
>NW_015150831.1:611213-614173 GCF_000732505.1 Cyprinodon variegatus
TTAAGTACAAATACTTCATTACTGTAATTAAGTACACTTTTTAGGTATCTATACTTTACTCCATTACTTATTATTCTTCCTACTTCTGACTTCTACTCATTACATTTTCACACAAGTATCTGTACTTTCTACTCCTTACATTTGTAAGTAAATCTGTGGGATTTCTAGTGTTAGAACAAACGTTACTCGTTACTCTTGCCTTCGGATTAATGCAGAGGTCACAAATTAGAGGACGGTCCGTATAACGCAAACACTCATTGGTTAGCTAAAGGAAATCATCAGAAGCAAGCAGGTGTTCTTCAAACTGTAAACGTGAATTGTCTATGCCATGCTGCAATGTTGGATTCAGAAAAAGATGCTGAAATGTCTGAAAGGTCGGACACAGGCGAGAGCGTATCGGGAGATGGAGACCAACAAGACCTCCCTCATCCTTGGCCCTATCTCTAAGAAATTTTAGAAATAGTCAAACAAATTGAGCCTTTAATTCATATTGTGGCATCTGGCTGTTTTATTTAAAAGTTACTTTATACTTTTATACTTTAAGTAGTTTTTGGAGCACATACTTTTTCGCTTACACTTGAGTGAAGAGTTCAAGTTGTGTGTACCTTTAGCACCACTGCAGACAATGAAGAGAGCACATCCAGCCAGTTACAGTCAGAGAAACAGGACTACACTGAATTATTGGGCCCTCTCCCCTCCTAAAATCCCTCTGCTCAGACCCTCCATATATCCAGCTCAGGGGGACGGCGGTCTACTTTATACTGACTTAATAAATCCTAATCAACCCCTTAGTCCTTTAGATGCTTTAGGTTTTTGCCTCTAATTAAGGAGCCGTATAAATCCAGCCCCCTCAGTGTTATATGAGCTGCTTTTTGCGGTAACTAATTGTGGATCTGGCTCCAGCGTCGGCCCTGTGCTGCTGCATTAACGGATTTGATCGATTTCATGTAGAGAAGGGAGGAACTATGAGGAGGAGGCATCAGGTCTGCTGTGACTCCTTAGTTTTCCTTTCATTTCAAAATGTTTGAAAGTAAGGAGGCGATAAAATGGCTCCCTGCTGCCCTGTGGGGCGAGGGGGAGAGGGTCCGCAGCTGAACACCCCCTCCGGCTAGAAGCAGGTGTCAGCCCTTCTGTGAGGAAGGAATAATTAATTGACAGAGAGGGCAGGAAGTGAGGAGAGAAGAGATGAAAGAGGCTTCAGTTCAAAGAGAGCAGCCAGCGATCTTACTGGGCCTGCAGAACCCTGAGAGGAAGCAGCCCTCCAGTCCGGGTTTATGACCGCCATGGCCTGCGCTGGAGGTTCCTTTCACTGAACTGTTACTGATCAGCAGCAGACAAACATGACAAAAGATGACTGTGAGGTGTTTCTCTAGCATCATGCTGCTTCACATAAAGGACTGGATGCTTGCAGCGTGTCATCATTTCCCATTTATCGCATTTTCATATCTGTTTAAAAAACCTTTGGTGGTTGTTTGTTAACTTCCTGCATTGCTTTTATTGACGCATGCAGAAGCATGTCGTCAGTTTCTCAGTCTGCTGCTCTCACTTTAAATTAAAGATAGACGGTTCATCAGCCAGACGCTATTTTAGGCTGATATTAGAGGGTTTTTTCTTGCATTGGCATTAGCGTTAGATGCTAGTATGCACCATGTTTTTATTGCATTGCCACTCCCTCTGACTGCTACCCATGTTTAATGTTTGATTTTTAGACTTATCTCCAGTTTATTCAGGCTTTTGCAGAGTGAGAGAGAGAGGAAGACGTTCAGGCTTTTGGAAACCTCAGACTCACTGCAAGGATCTACATTCTCCAGCTACATTCTCCAGCATAAACACATGCAGACTTGTCTTTGTGATGCTAACTATGCTAATCTCCAGTATAAGAAGCTAAAACAGTTTAAAACAACCCTTTGATCATTTAGCTTTTATTTCTTTTTTTTTTAAACCTTTTACTCCCACTGTAATGAGCGTGTGACGCTTCAGCTGAGAGATCTGCTTTAATGATTTGCCAGTTCCCTTCCACTTGATCCTCAGGTTAACATCTCAAAGCAGCAGCTTCACGTCGGTTCAGAGGAATCAATCCATTAGTTTCCCCTCTTTTAAAAGCCGATTCAGTCTATCTCGGCCCATTAAGGCTTACATAAATGGTCTGAACGCAGAGCATTTTGTTTCCTCTGCAGTAGTCGACTTCGGCTGAGAGCAGACGGGATTAGAGATGCTCTGCAGACTTGGACTGAGTGCAGCGCTGATGCTGATGTGCTGCTTTCCCCTCATCCTGTCACAGACGATTATAGAGCCCATTGACAGGGATATCTCGCTGTGTGCTGCAGCACCCCGACTGCAAGCACGAGCGTTTGCTTTTCACTCCGCCTGCTGGTTTCACGCCTTTGACACAGATCAAACCAAATTGATTACAGAGTGCACAAAGCTCAGCCTGCACTCCTCCTGATTGCATCTGTTCTGCATCAGTCCTTACATAAGTGTTGTTAGAGGACTGGTGAATGACCTGCGCTGACATTTCAGACTTCTACCCTCACTTAGTAGCCGAAAGCAGAGGAAATAACATGCATGTAACTAGGAATTAAAGTAAAAAGAACAACTTTTTTCTAAAAGGCCACAAACTTTGAGTAGAGCTAGAACATATAAATAAAAAAGCAGCACACTCTCATTAAGGTGCTTCCATTAATTAAGAAATGTATTTAAATGTACATGTCTGTTCATCAATTCAGTTCAATTCAGTTTATTTCTATAGCGCCAATTCACAACACCTCATCTCAAGGTACTTTACAGTTCACCAGATCATCCAGTCAGATTGATTCAAAGTTCTCTATCTAAGGGAAACCAGTTGATTGCATCAACTCATTGACTCTTCAGCAATCCCTCACTCTAAGGATGCTTGTAGCGACAGTGGAGAGGAAAAACAGTAGAACCAGACTCAGACTCAGTAGAAACAGATATAGAAA
>NW_015150831.1:614596-619104 GCF_000732505.1 Cyprinodon variegatus
AGAATGAAGCAGAATGATGAAATAGGGGTCCCTATGTCCTCCAGCAGTCTAAGCCTATAGCAGCAGAACTATAGAGATAGCTCAGGAGCTTTATCAAATTGTTCATGTGAGTAGCCGTTAAAAAAGGTCATCCTCCTCCTACATCCTGTCCTCTTTTTCCTATTTTTACGCCAGTAGTAACATCTGGTTGTTGATCTTGTGACTCACTCAATGCGAAAAAACAAACCGTTTTATCGCTAGTCATATAAATCGGCAATTTTCGATATACGCTAAACAGGACACACAAAAAAAAACTAAATAAATCTGAATCTAAATTACTCTGAATTAAAAACACTGATCATTTATTGAACAGGAGGTAATCATTTCATATTTAAAGTGCTTTCAGAAGTTTGTATTCTGAATGTAACTGGACTTTTCCTTTAACAGAGCTACATTATGAGAGGTTGTTAGGTTTTACTGTGAAATTTGGTCAAACAGGGGTTTTGCTGACGAGTCTCCTGATATAAAACAACGATAACAAAGAAGAATAATCTTCTCCTCTTTATTTAGACTGTTGGCCGTGGCTCGTTCAGCTCAGATTGTAGAACATTGCCTACCTTAGTAACTCTAATAAAATGTTGTTAATAACGCGTTATATCACTCTGTTACTGCCAGATGTAAGATATCACCATTTATAGTAGACGGTGGTAGAGCAGGCCCCCCTCTAAGAACATTGCTACACATCTTTCCATTTGCCTCAGATTGATGTGAAAAACACATTTAATTACTTTCTCTTTGTGTGAATATGTTTTCAATATGATTTCATTGGTTTCTATGAGGACAAAGCCAGGCCTAAATGTAATAATAATTAGTACCGGGAGCATTTTGGCTCCATTATAGAAGCTAATGAGGGGCTCCAACTGGCGAGTTTGAACATCCACAGCAGGCTGAATCATAACTGATGCAGCTCATGTTTAGTATCTTCCAACAGTCCCCCATGTGTTCATCGCTGACCCTATCAGAGGGGAGCCCACAGTCTGTCTGCCGGCGAATGAAGGGCAAAACAGCGCCGGGAACGAAGAAAAGAAAACTGCTTAATCTGTCGTTTATGCAGCTGTTTTTATTTTCAAGCACAGGATGAGATGCTATCAGGCCCTCTGGGAGTAGGCTGCTGCTCAGATATTGAGCTCTCTGGTGAATGCATAATGACTGGTGGTGTTGGATCTTCAAAGAAGCCTGTTGGTTGCACTACCTGTTGACTGGCGTGGGCTGGCTCAGCACCTGATGGTCGGCTCTCTTTCTGCTGCTTCGCCTCTACTCTCTTACATCAGTGCCTAGATCTTCTGGAAGGCAGGCGCAGGCTAATAGCCTCTCCCCTCCTCTCTGATGGTAGCTGGGGGGGGGTTATCAGACAAAGGATGCCGCCTGTAAAGAGAGAGAAACCATCTGGCTGTTGTTCCTCAGCACCTGTCAAATTGAGAGCATTTAGGCTGAATTTACCACCTGAGCTGCTTTTTACTTGCATCCTTTTATCAGCTTTTATCTGACATCATTGATGTGAGGCTCCCCTCCGACTGCACAGTCACTCTTCTTTAATTTCATGTGTTTTGATTTAGCGTCAGACAGCGGCAGCCTGCCTAACCGCCTGTCTCTGTTTGTTTGTTGGGAACAGATCATAGATAATGGGCTGTGTGCAATGCAAGGATAAGGAGGCAACCAAACTCACAGACGACCGAGACGCCAGCATCGCCCAGGGAGCCGGGTACCGCTATGGGGCCGACCCCACGCCGCAGCACTACCCCAACTTCGGGGTCACCGCCATTCCCAACTACAACAACTTCCACGCCCCGGTCGGACAGGGGGTGACCGTCTTTGGGGGAGTCAACACTTCGTCTCACACTGGAACCCTGCGGACCCGTGGAGGGACAGGTGAGGAGACCTCCAGTATAATGCAGCTTTTATTCCCAGATACTCCTGAATAAAACTGGGTACCGCCTTCAAAAATTAACTTTTCATTTGCTTCATATGCGATAGAAGCGCATTAATTTTTTTAGGGTCCTGCTCAAACATCAGGCCTGGAGACGTTCTTTAGGTGATAGGAGGCCGACTTTGTTCCTGTCTTTATGAGCCTCTGAAGGTTTAGCTCTGAGTCCATCCCTACACCAAGATTTAGAGCCTGATTGCTGCATTGTAGCTGAAGCTAGGTGCTAACTTTGAAACACTCTTCCTTTGGTTCAGTAATTATTATTTGACTCAGCTGAAGTACATTTTGACCCATGTAGGATATTTCCTATCCATTTTCAATTCAATATATCTAGAAGGGCAATTCACAACACATGTCATCTCAAGGCACAGTTCACCAGATCATCCAGTCAAATTGATTCAAAGTTTTCTATCTAAGGAAAACCAGCTGATTGCATTAACTCATCGACTCGAAGACAATCCCTCACATTAAGCATGCTTGTAGCCACAATGGAGATGAAAAACTCCCTTTGAACAGGAAGAAACCTCCAGCAGAACCAGGTTTAGTGTGACGTTGGCTCGGACATGGGAGCTCCGAGCCAGCTCCCATGTCAGAGGATGAAGAGAGCACATCCAGTTAGTCACAGTCAGAGAAACAGGACTACACTGGAAAACAGGCCAATCTCCAACATCTAGAATCAAAGGTGTTGATGGCAGCAGCACAGCTGATATTTCTCTCCAGGATGGAGTCACAGCCAAACAGGAACAGACCAGATGAAGCTACTATGAGAAAAAGCAGAGAGAGCAGAACGTTAGAGATTGAACTAATAGATTCTGCAGAGTGGGAGAATAGAGATAGAATGAAGCAGAATGATGAAAAAGGGGTCCCTATGTCCTCCAGCAGTCTAAACCTATAGCAGCATAACTATAGAGATAGCTCAGGATAACCTGAGCCACTCTAACTATAAGCTTTATTAAAAAGGAAAGTTTTAAGCCTAGCCTTAAAAGTAGACAGGGTGTCTGCCTCACGGACTAAAACTGGTAGTTGATTCCACAGGAGAGGAGCCTGAGCAGAGGAGCTTTCCCAGAGCCTGAATGGTTTCATAGTAACCTGATGGCCTCATAATGTACAGCTGTGTGTCATCTGCATAATTAGGAAAACTGCTATTGTTTATTAAGATCTGAGTTAGGTGGAGCATATATTGAATAGGAGGAACCCTAAGATAGACCCTTGGGGAGTGCCACATGTGATCTTTGTAGTCCCTGAGATAAAATTACCTGCTCACACAAAACAGTTCCCGTTCTTCAAATAAGATGTAAACAAGTCCAGTGCTGGAGCAGAAATGCTAACTTAATCAAAGTGCAGAACTAAAGCCAATTAAGAAGACTAAAAACTCTGTACTTTAGAACTAATCTGTCAGCAGTAGGGAAAAAGTCAGCCTTCTAGCATTATAAGCTGGAAGTGGCATAAGCCAGAGGACTTCAAGACTACTAGAAATGTGGTTCTACTAAGTGTTGACTGGGGTGAAAAGACTTTAAATGCGCTTAAGGTTTATTTTCATGTCAGAAAACGTGTCATTTCCTTCCATTTCACAGCCGTGCTCCACATTTCTGATGGTCTTTGATATAAAATCCTCAAATTTTTATATATATTTACAGGTCAAGGTATTATTATACGTGAAGCCAACTGAAAGTAACCAATCAGATTGCTGCAGATTTTACCTCGGTCTTCTCTCATTGACAGAGACACATGCTAGGTGCACCATTTTATTTAATGAGACCAGTGGAGGTAAATGGTTTCAGAAACTGAAAACAAACACTTTAAAGCTTCTTATCACTTCCCTTCAGGTTATGTGGAGTTTAGAAGCTGCAAGTGTGAATTTCAGCAGCAGAATAAAAGTTCTCATCTTCAAACCTAAGTGGGAGCCAACACCTAAAGAATTGCCGCCTGCCACAAATGTAGAGCAACAGTAAACATGAGTCAGTGTGGCATCGCTTGGATGGGTGAGAACTCAACACCTATCACAGCTCAAACCTGTCAAAGCCCACCTAAACTTTATGACTCGACCTGATTGAAAATAAAACAGCATGAATGATCATATCAGGCAACAAAAGGCAGCTATGAAGTTTATTATTATTAGTAGGGCTGCAAGTAACAATTATTTAGCAAATCAATTAATCTATCGATTATTTTTTTGATACATTATCGGATAGCCAAAAGTTCCTTTAAATATGATTTTTTTTACCAAATTAAACCAGGTGAAACTAAAACTTTTCTACTTGATGGGATCTGGATAGAGCAAATTGACAGAAAAAAAAAAACATTTCTTTTATCTTAAATGCAAAATGTTTATATTAGTGCTGTCAAACTATTAAAAATTTTAATCGAGATTAATCGCATATTATCAACAGTTAACTCGAGATTAATCGCAAATTAATCGCATATTTTATCTTTTTGTTTATTTATTTTATTTGGCCATTTAAAAAAGCAATTATGCAAAAATGTAAAAAACATGCTTATACACAAAGTTTTTTTTTTTATCATCATTATTTTTCAAGCACTTTTA
>NW_015150831.1:621226-628516 GCF_000732505.1 Cyprinodon variegatus
ATTATCAATTGTATGATGTGCTGCATTCAATGTCAGTAACAATGAGCCTGGTTCTGCTGAAGGTTTCTTCCTGTTAAAAGGGAGTTTTTCCTCTCCACTGTCGCTACAAGCATGCTTAGTGTGAGGGATTGCTGAAGAGTCAATGAGTCGATCCAATCAATTGGTTTTCCTTAGATAGAAAACTTTGAATCAATCTGACTGGATGATCTGGTGAACTGGAAAGTGCCTTGAGAGGACATGTGTTGTGAATTGATGCTATAGAAATAAACTGAATTGGATTGAATTAAAATCTTTTATTTTAATTTGCAAACAATGTTAAACAACCAGACTGGTTTGTTTGAAAAAAAAAAGGTTTGAGTGAAAACATTGTGATAAACCGTGACGTTCAGCTCAGCATCAGCCCCACATCTTGTGTCGGACTTCCCGCGTTCACACATGTATACTCGTGGTGCGTTCAAAGACAGCTCGGAAAAAGAACTCACTCCACACTAATAAGGGGTTTAACTGCTGTAACGGGTAAACAGCAGCCATGTTGTGACACATCTTATTTGAAAAGCAGGGCTTGCTTAAAAAACAATAGGTGGCGTGATGTTGTTGTCTTACTGGCTACCCGCCAACATGGCTGTTAGATTGACAGTTTCACCTAAAGCCCACATTCAGCGTGTGGGCGGGTGCCAGTTAAACGGCTCGTTCATAACTGTGTAAAATGTTGAGACCATCAAACGAATGGTGAACAAATTGCTGTCTCAGGTCGGCCGTTCACATGATGCTCACTGACAGCACAGATGGATGGGTCCTTTCTCCCGGGGGCATCCCTCCCCTGGACGCGGCTGACCCCAGACCAGCCCTGTCAGGCATGTCCGGCTGGCATTAGCACGTCTTTGTGCTCTGAGCTCTTTGTTTAGGTTGAGAATATTCTTACTCAGGAAATCCTTTATGTTGGACTGAGCCAAGCCGCTCTGCAGAAGACCTCTGTGTTTCTATTTAACCTATTTTAACAAGACTCCGCCAACTCAAAGTCTGGATTATTTTCTGCATGGTGTAATCCTAATCCACATAGGAGATGAAAGGAGGTTGTAGGTTTTTAATTTGGACTTAAAGCATCATTAGAAGGCAGCTGAGTCACCTCAGTTCCCCTTTCACTTCTGTCTAATTCCGCCATCTTATTGATCATCAGCAGATCTGCTGATTTCATTTTCCAAACCAGAGTGCAGAGCGTGACTTTATGTAACGTATTGATGGGCATTCCAGCCTGCAACTCAGAGACTAATCGATGAATGAGCTTCCAGCTCATGCTAACCTCTGCTGATCTAATGGAACATGTGGATGATGCTGCTCAGCACCCAAACCGTTTCCATCGTCCTGATGCTCAACAGAAACAGTTACATGTAGCAGCAGTCATGTTAGCCCCTCATAGCGTCCTGTTTTTATCTCTCTTTGAAGAGACCGTTTGTATAGTCCTTCTGCAAGGGGCAGGTTTAGGAAATTTGGGGCTCTAGGCAAAGCCAGGCAGGGGGCCCTCTGAATTGAGAAGATAACACATAAAACAGACCCATTCTACAGATAGAGAAATGCTAATAGAATAGACATCCATTATCTGTTCTAGGTTGTGTCCCTCTCTTCTTGTCCCTTTTCTTCTTGTTTTCCTCTCTATGTTTTGTACTCAGCTGACTTTTCATGCTGTCTCTAAAGGAATGAAAGATTTTTTCCAAGCACTAAGCTCACTTAGCTGATTGCTCCTTCCTGTGTTTCCAAAAAGGCCAAAGTAAATAACCCAGTCCTTCTTTTCACTGTAGACAAGCCATGATCTGCTTCTCTGTTCTCCATTTTTCATTTGGATGAAATAATAGCTGCATGAATCATGACAGCAGACAAGATAGAGGAGAGCAGGAGGCGGGGTTACCAATCTACTGGCTCTGGAGAGCAGAGTTCTCTGCTTTTAGATGTTGGCGCCAAAGTCTCCAGTAGCAGAAAAAAGTCACCAGCTTTGGCGCTAGGCGCTTTTTAGAAATCAAAGTGTTAGAGGGGTTAGAGAAGTTGCTAAATATAGCGACTAAAGCGCTAAGTTGGCAACACTGCTCTTTGCATTGTTTGTTTTCAAATGGTTTGCTGCTGTCTGTTTGGACCTTTCTGAACATGTGCAGCAAATGGACTGATCCAATATGGTGGACACTGAAAGGGGGGGCTTAATATTATAAGCGTTCTGATGGCATTTTAGTGGAAGGCTTCTTATCAAAAACATCATTAATGTGCACAAATAAGGAATAGTTGTATTAACCATACATGTAAACAGAGTTTTATTGGGCCCCCAGGATCTTGGGGGCCTAGGCTACTGCCTAGTATTGCCTAATGGTAAATCCCCCCACCTTCTGCGCTCTGGCTCTATTTTAGACAGGCTGAAACAGGCTAGAATGACTGCGGAGGCCACTAGTTTATTTCTAGCTTCTGTATGATCGTAGTAAGGTTGGACTGACTCATCTCAAATCCCAGCATCTCCCAATGAAAGAGCAGCTTCTGCCCTGAAAGGCTAAGATTCACCTCAGCTCACACGGTGAGTTTATCCAAGACATCAGGAGCTTCGGCACGGACAGCTGATATGAACCGAGAGACACGCTGGAGAAATATAGAAGAAATTTATTTAGATATTAAAAGTTTGTAATCATTTCTAATACTGATTTTATGTCCTTTTATTTTACTTTAAATTCTACTTCTGCAGCTGATTTTTCTTGACATGCAGTAATAAGCATGTCAAAAAAAAAATCTGCTGCAGAAGTTCAACTGCAAATATAAAACTATAGAAACCAAAACTATAGATACCATATCCTCAGGTAGAAATTCCACTACAAAAAAAGTTACAGCAAAAAAATGTACCTGCAGTTATTCAGCTGCAGACATTAAAATGAAACATGAAATTGCAGAAAATTAATCCTCAATCATGAAACAACTACAGAAATATTCCCGCAAATGTTTTGGCCTCTTATGTTCCTTCAAGCCAAAGCATCAACCATCCAGTGACTTTCCCTCATTTGATCACATGACAAAGATGTGTTTCTTAGCAGTGAGCTTTCCAAAACTAGTAACAAATCAATCCACTGGACTTTGTTTCCAAGTTTGAAAACGTTTCTCTTCCATCCAGGAAGTTTTTTTTATTCAAAATGTCAGAAATAGTGTTGAGTTCCAGGTTTTATAGAGTAACCCATCAAAACCTCATTTTTGTTTAGAAAACATGTAAATTGAAACGGACGAACGGGTCCACCCCTTTGGAATGGGGGTAGATTGGGATCTTAGTTAGCCTGCAATGCTCCATACCTGCCTATATCTCTGAAAGGGGGCTCGTTAAACGGAATTGTTGGCCTGGCTGAATAGAGGAGGTCCTCCACTCTCCTGCACAGGGGCTGGGGCTGCAATGATAGCGGAATGGAATCTACTTTATTGTTGCATTGTAGATTTTTGAAAGGAGAAACCTGAGTCCAACCCCTCTGTTTAAGGTTGGTTTTTCTTTCCTAACATAGATGGCTTCCTTCACGCCCCTGTCAAAAGAAAATAGGCGGTTTGAGAGGGGCGTGAAGGAAGGCATCTACCTTTTAAACCACCTTTCTTCTTTCTAAACCAAAACAAGGCTTTGTTTTGGTCCACTCTATAAAAACTCGTTATTCCTGATAATTTTGATTCGAAAAAACTTCCTGGATGGGAAGTGAAACGTCTTCAAACTTGGAAACAAAGTCCAGTGGATTTTTTTTTTAATTTTTTGGAATGACTGTAACCTGGATGACTGAAAATCTATACCAGCATGTAGCAGTTAGCTTTTAGCACAATAGTTGGATCCTGCTTTCATCAAAGGATCCATCCTTTGTAACCATGGAAACTCAGCATTTTATTGCTTACTATAGGCCGTTTTCACATGATCTGGGACCCATCAACGGTTTATGTTACACAGACTGGAGGGATGTATAACCCCGACTGACAGAAGGTCAACATTTTCAAACTCTCCATTTACCAGGATAGAAATTAAGTGTTATAAATTCTACATGATGAGATTATATTTCTTCCACAGTGAAACTTTAACTCAGGAACATAACATCCAGATAACTGAAATCCTAACTACGGTCTCATTATTATACAGTCTTAAAGGCATGAAAAAGATTTTGGGTTTCCTTGATTGTGATGCAGAACAGAGTTCCTGACTGTTTCATAGTTTCATCACTCAGGTGACTCAAAGGTTTCCCATTCAGCCAGTCTCATAAGACTGGATTCCCAGACTGGGAACCAACTGGGAACCGAGGAGCTGGGATGCAGGCAGAGTTTAGCAATATGATTTAGTCTTCTGTTAATTAGTTAAACATGTTTGACCAGAAGGAGCTGCCTGAACCTGCAGCACCACAGCCTTCATGTTCCTCCGCAGTATGGAGAGAATTTTGGTACAAATTTGTTGCAAAGAACCTTTAGTTTTAAATGGAAAAAAAAATCCAGAAATAAAATTTTGAAAAAAATTCTTCAATCAGGGTTTGAGAGTAACTTTGCTGTCTTCTCTGTTTCTATTAAATTTTTTATGGTAATTATTTTTTTTCAGATTTTATTTTTTATTTTATTTATTTTCCTACAGATTTTATATTTTCATTTTGTTTTTTTTATTATTTTATTTTTACCTTTTAGTATGAGTTTGACCAATTGCATCCTTTTTTTATTTCTTTGCACAGATCACATTCTCTTGACTTTAAGCCCGATCCAGACATGGTGTTGCTAACGTCCAGCAAGCCAAAAGAAATGCATCTTTGCTCCACTCCCTAGACGAAAGCCCGCCCAAGGAAGAATAGGATAGGATCCAACAAATTAGAAAAAATAAACAATTTGGAAAACAGAAATAAAAAAAAAGACTTTTTAAAATAAATTCAGCGAAAACAGCAAAGGTTTTCCTTTTAATCCAAGCCTTATTTTAATGAAGACATTTTTACAAAGTTTCATAATCAGATCTGGTTTTATTTTCAAATTCGCTTTGCTTCCAACAGTAATGAAAAAAAATTGACTCCATATATTTGCGTCTGTTCTGAATCTCTCTGCAGCTTCTTCAACGTTAGCAAACAGTTTGAAGTTTCTTTATCTCTTTCTAATCTTCCAGCCGCTGACTCCGTTTCTCTTCTCCTCCTCCTTCTGCTCTCCCTCCTGCAGGAGTCACTCTCTTCGTGGCACTTTATGACTATGAGGCACGGACGGAGGACGACCTCAGCTTCAGGAAAGGAGAGAGGTTCCAGATCCTCAACAGCACGTGAGTCCCTGCCTGCTGCTGCTAACCCCGCCGTCTGCATGCAGCCTTATCTCTGCGCTGTAGGGGTCAGTGGAAGCTGCAGGTGCGCTCCTCCACTGAGGTCAAAGGGGCGGCTCCAAATAATTTAAGGCGCCTGCTGTTTGTTAACCGGTTATTATATTTGGAGCAGATCTTCACATATGGGTTAAATTAAGGTCTGTGCATAAAAAAATTAAATTCTTTCTGAAAGCAGAACTTTCACCTCCTCTGAATTCACTGGGGATTTTCACGAGGCTAAAATGACAGGCT
The DNA here is from genome assembly GCF_000732505.1 of Cyprinodon variegatus. Lineage (NCBI taxonomy): Eukaryota > Metazoa > Chordata > Actinopteri > Cyprinodontiformes > Cyprinodontidae > Cyprinodon > Cyprinodon variegatus. The sequence goes on from NW_015150831.1 coordinate 626,778, forward strand.
GAGCTTCCTTCATGGCAGCGCGGCGCAAAACAGATTATTTTGGGTTTATGGAGGGTGGAGCAGGCTTCAGACTTCCATCTGGATGTGGAGCAGGAAGTGCCGAGCTCCACCCACAGGGACGCCGGCTGGTCTTCCTTCCAGTCAGCATGTTTCCTGTGTCTTTATGGGGCTGTAGCCGTCCTGCTCCTCGGCTGCCGCTCAGCTTCACCTTCTGCAGCGGCGCAGTGACCTTCTGATGCCGCACGCTCCAACAAATGCTGCAAACGCTGCAGTAAAAATCTCCTCACCGCTCAGTGTCTCACATTCACAGCAGTCAGCCAAAGTTAAATACGGATCTCTCACCTAAAGCGCATCAGGAAAGTATTCACACCCCTTCATCTAGGCCAGGTTCTGTCACAGTACGACGGCGGGTTGTATTGGGGGCTGTTAGGAAGATGCTGTTTGTCCAATCGGACTGAGCCATGTTGGAAATGCTTTCACAGGATGTTGAATAATTTACCTTCAGTTTAATTTATGACCTTTAAAGCAAAGTGTATCCTATTTGATACATGAGTTTCTGAGACTTCTGCATCATCAGTGGGATGTTTTTTGTTCATTCAGACCATTGCAGCGGCCAGAAAACATATGAAATATTATACAGAAATGCTTTATGTATCAAATTTGATGCAATTAAATGATCTAATTTTTTTTATACCAAATTTTTCAGAAGGTTCAATGAAATTCTAATTTTGAAAAATTAAAATGTTCTGTCAATTATTTCTTCGAAGGGTTAAATAAAAGGAAAACGTTTAGAAAGTTAAAAGATTCAAAACACTAAGAAGGGGAACGAGCTGTGGAGCAGTGAGTAAAGGAAAGTTGAGTGGAGGAAGACCTCTACAGCGAGCTGAGGTTGTTATCACCCTGATAGCAGCTATGGAGCTGGAACACATATTTCTAGCATCTGATGACAGGTTCAGTTTCCCTCTGACCGCTGCATCACCTCAGGCGTTAGGTCACCACACCCTCCTGTATCCTGCTGCAGGCGCTGATTCCACATTCCTGCACACCCTCAGTCCCCGCTCTGCTCCTCTTCCTCAGCAGCAGTCACACAGAGCTGCGCCTTCGCTCCATCTCTCCTCCAAGCCGCTCTCCGCTCTGCTTCCCGCTGGCCTGCTTGCACCGCCACCTGCTGGACGGGGCTGGGAAGAGCAGAAGAAGAAGTGATGATGGCTGACAGGAAGGGGCCTCCTCCTGTCACAGATGTCTGTTGTTCTGTCTGTAAAAACAGAGCCTCCTCAGAAAGCATCTCCTGGTCCTCAGCGGTTCTAGTCCACTCAGAGCTATGAATAAACACAGTGGTTCTGTGGACGGCTCGTCTCAGTCCACAGTTCTGAGTTTAATTATACGCTCCACTGCAGGGAGGGAGGCTCTGAACCCATCTGGAGGCAGACCAGGCTTTTTGTTTACTCCTCCTGTTGTTCTGCTCTATATGTGGCTGAGCAGGGGAGGAGACAGAGGAGACAATAGGAGACAGTAGGAGACAGTAGAGGACAGAGGAGACAGTATGAAACAATAGGGGACAGTAGAGGACAGAGGAGACAGTATGAAACAATAGGGGACAGTAGAGGACAGAGGAGACAAAAGGAGACAGTATGAAACAACAGGAGACAATAGGGGACAGTAGAGGACAGAGGAGACAAAAGGAGACAGTATGAAACAACAGGAGACAATAGGGGACCAGTAGAGGACAGAGGAGACAA
>NW_015150831.1:630792-640477 GCF_000732505.1 Cyprinodon variegatus
TAAGTGTCCTTCCTTCCTTCCTTCCTTCCTTCCTTTGTTTGTTCCTTCCTTCTTTGTGTCCTTTATCCTTTCCTTCCTTCCTCCCTTTCTTCTAAGTGTCCTTCCTTCCTTCCTTCCTTCCTTCCTTTGTTTGTTCCTTCCTTCTTTGTGTCCTTTATCCTTTCCTTCCTTCCTCCCTTTCTTCTAAGTGTCCTTCCTTCCTTGTGTACTTAATCCTTTCCTTTCCTCTCCCCATTATACCTCAGTAGTTTATTCCTATGAGATGATGGATGTTAATCTCTGAAAGGTTGTGGTTGTTTTTGTCTAATGACAAAGGGGATCCCCCCCCCCCAGGGATCCCCTGAGCAGGAGGAGGCGTCTCTTTGTTGTCCCCATTGTGGCTTCAGTCAGCATCAGTGAAGAACCAGCAGCTCTTCCTCTCCTCCACCTCTGCTGGCTCCAGCTTTAGCTTCCTGTTAGCCACATCAGCAGAGATCAGAACCTCCTGATGGGAGGACTGGGCATGGCTGTGGGAGCTGTGGTAATGAGGGTGTGACCCACCAGCTGGAGCTCCTCCTTTCTGTCCTGCCTCTGCTTTCTTTATCCACACAGACTGCTCAGTCCCCATTCAGAGTTTCCCCACTGAAGGAACTTTTAGAGCAGCTTTGTCAGACGGGATAATTTAGTGGCCAGTAGGGGTAGAGCCGCCATGTTTTTAAGGAGCTGTGCACAGCGTGGATACCTTCTACAGCTAGAATAGCATCGCTGGGAAGGAGTCGGTTTATCTTAGCAGCTGCAGAAGGGCACAAAGAAAACCAGACCAAAGGTCATTCCTTAGATTTATTGGACCTTCGTGAGCAGAATAAACCATCACTGAACATGTAAACACAGCCTCCCCGCCATGATGGTGGTGGCAGCATCATGCTGTGTGGAGCCTTTTCTCAGTCAGAGGCAGAGAAGCTGTGAAAGTAAAATCAGTGATTTCCTGAGAGGTAGAAATGTTTATGATGTAGCAGAATATGGAAAAGCTCAGAGAACTGGATGCTGGGGAGCTTCCCCTTCTGTCGCCATGACGCCAGAATAACAGCCAACCGTCGGACACTAGGGAACTGATTCGGTATGGAGTGAGTTTGGATCCATTATTGTTGCAAAGAAAACAATTTGGAAAGTGAAATTTAAAAATTAATTAATCCCCAAATCTAAGTTAGAAGAACCGTTAAATCAATTTCAATATTGTTTTTATTTGATTATTTATTTAACGTAACATATAAGGTAAAAACTTTTTCCTGTAAGATCCGTAAAATTAAACAATGAATAATTATTTGAAAAAAAAAATTATGAAAAATAAATGTGGAAAAAACAAAATCAGAACAAACAGAAAAGTAACTCTTAAAATTTTTGTTTTTTTCATTTTTTTTTTTCATTTTTTCCTTCTAATTTCAATTTACAAATCATCTTCTTTGCTTGCAACAATAATAGACTCCATACTTGTGTTGATGATGACGGCTTCTTTTAAAGACTGACTCACTCTGAGAAAAAAAACCTCATTAGGAGAGCTGCACCATCGCCATGACAACCGCAGCTCCAGGAAGCAGCTCTTAAAACAACGGGAAACATGCCGTCATTCTGGAAAGGTGTCATTCCTGCAGCGGAGTCTGTCCCCGTCCTCAGGCCAGTCGCTCCAACATGCTGAGACTGCGAGCGAGCGTCAGAGGGCGGCCGATACGCGCCTGAGTAATAACATCAGCAGATATCATGCATTCAGCTTCAGCCTGAAGCGAGCTGCATGTCAGGCTGCCAGGTGAAACTGCTCCAGGTTTGATTGGAGCAAACAGACTGCAGGCTTAACCTTTAGAAAATAACAAGGAAGGAAAACTTTTATAGCAGTACGGGATGAGTATTTTATGAGCATAATATTTCCAGGAATAGATCCTGCTGTACTCTGTAGATGATCAGACTTGGAGTTCATTAAACTCAGACAGGCTGTTTGGAGCTAGAAGGTCAGGTTTCATCACATCTGAATTCTGCTCGACAACCACCTTTATTTCAGCATCATAAGGCCACCAGCTACCAGGAGATGGATGACGATGGCAGATGACCCTTCTCTGACCTCTGACCTCTCTGTGTTTCAGTGAAGGGGACTGGTGGGACGCCCGCTCGCTGACCACTGGGGGCAGCGGCTACATTCCCAGTAACTATGTGGCTCCTGTGGACTCCATCCAGGCTGAAGAGTGAGTGCTGCGTCTTGGTTGAATGTGTTTGCTCTGTTAGCATAAAGCAGCAGCTAGCTAACAGCTCTCTGTCCGCCATCACAGCTGGTACTTCGGTAAACTGGGCCGGAAGGATGCAGAGAGGCAGCTGCTGTCCACCGGAAACCCTCGGGGCACCTACCTGATCCGAGAGAGCGAAACCACCAAGGGTAAAGAACAGCTCCGTCCCCTGCTGCCTCCTATCTGTGTGTGAGGGGGGGGTTCATTTTTCCTGTTTTCCCCTGTGTCCCCCAGGGGCCTTCTCCCTCTCCATACGGGACTGGGACGACGTGAAAGGAGATCACGTCAAGCACTATAAGATTCGCAAGCTGGACAGCGGAGGCTATTACATCACCACCAGGGCTCAGTTCGACACGCTGCAGCAGCTGGTTCAGCACTACTCAGGTACAACGCTGCGTTTGGAGCACGGCTCGCTACCCGGGTAGGAGAGGCAGAAGGGACAGGCGGGGGAAGAGGAAAGGAGGGGCCAGAGGACAGGTGGGTGCAGAGAACAGACGGTTCTAAAGGACAGACGGGGCCAAAAGACAGGCGGTTCTAAAGGACAAAGGTTAGCTGGGGCCAGAGGATCTGCGCAGATGAAGAAAGGGGCCCATTTAGTGTCAGATGATTGGATTCGATGATGCCACCCTATCTGGCAGCGTTCTTTAGAAAGAGGCCCACAGCATCACTGCTCTCCACCATGCTTTCCTTCAGGTCTCCAAACCCTCCTGGATGATTTGATAAAGTCTTATATTTCCTCCCCAAAGAATAAACAAACACTCTGATGATTATTTAACCTATTTTCAGGCATTCAGACGCGTCTTTTAGAGACCTGTACTGCTTTAATACTGGATTAACCAAGAGAAATGTCCTTCTCCTTCTGGTCCATCAGTCGACCCCCTTTGAAAGGCAGAGACTCCTAAATCTATGCAGAGAAATGTGGCTCAGAGTTAAAGTAACAATAACCGGATATATGAGCACCAGACATGGGGGACTCATGACATGACTCGAACTTGAGCCTGTTTACTTGAAAAGACTCGGTATTTTAATTTTAAAACAGCAGTTAGTTAAAAGCGAAAACTAATGTCAGTCATCCATGATAAACAAACTCCTGGACCGGGTCGAATCACATCGGCCTCTGAAGAAGCTCATTTCTTCTGACACTGTTAACCTCAAAGTGTTCAACTTCCATCTTTGTCCCACATTTTAGCGATGGGATAATCCTTCTGCTACGATGAAATAGCCGACACCTCATCAACTGGTTGACATAGATAAAGATTTAAAGAGAAAAATGGTCCTTTATAGACATTAACATATAAAGAACAAAGAAAGACTTGAAAGTTGATGTTTCAGACTCCAGACTAGACTCTGACTTTACCATCAGATATAGGAGGACATAGCTGAGGCTGGGTCCAACCTCTGGCCTCCTCTCATGCCCCCCCTTCCCGTCAGCAGGAGGATTTTTCTGACATGCTCCAGTTGGCCCATCGACGTATCGATGGCGTGACGCCATCGCCATGGATTCGCTGCTGGCGTCACGACGCTGTAACCTCCCTGCTGCTCCGTATAGCCTACATTTAGGACATATTGCCGCTCTGTGAAGCAGAGCAAACGTTGTTTTTCTGCTCCAAGCTTCCCTCTGATGCCCTGAGCCTTCAGTCAGAGCGACTGGAAACCATCAACCTGTGTGTTTTATTACAGCAGAACAGTGAGAGCTCCCTGGGCTCCAGTCTCACACTACTCCTCCTGACATTTGCAGCTTTTATGAACACAGGGCTGCTTTGATTTTCCTTTTGCTTAGAGCTGAGGTGGCCCAGAGCAGTCCTGATGGACAGGTTGATGGTTCAGTTCTCCAACAGGGGAGCTGCCGGGCCGTGCAAACACCCGGGGGGGAGGGGCTGTACTCCACCGGTTCAATCAATGCAGTGCAAACAGCAGAGCGATGTGGGATCAGTGGAATGGAAACCGTTAATGCCGCAACATATGAGGACTGAACAGGACGTAATATTCTCCTCACAGATTACAGACAGCAGGGCCATAAAAACCATAGGAGACATCATTAGCCTAAAGGAGGGAGGGGAAACACAGCAGGTCCCTCCTGGAGATTCTGGCCAAGATTAGTCCCACTGACTTACAGCACAGCTCAAAATGTTTACCTTCTTTTTGGTTGTTTTGTCACTTCTAAATGTTTCAGGGCATCAAATATATTTTAATATTAGATTAATACATTCTAAGTCCTCCAAACCAACCTAGGAGAAAAACAAAACACACAGCTTGTTCTGCTACGAGTTATCTGTCTGCAACTTTCTGCAAGTGTTTCACTAGAAATCATCTAGATCAGGGGTCACCAACCATGTCAAGGCTGAGGGCTACTTCATGGCTACCGAATCATAGGAAGGGCTACCAATACTGACCTATGAACAAGAGGGGTCAGCGTTCACCTAAACTTCATCCAAATTAAACACATTTTTATTGTTAACTTTTCATTTCTAATTTTCCTTTAAACATTATCATTTTATTATTATTAAAATGCCCTATATGATTACTATGATGAAATGCTCTATAAATGATTAAAAAGAAGAGTCACAGAATAAAATAAAATTTCAAACTTAGCACACTCCTGAGTTGCTGTTTTCAGAAGGCGTTGAGGGCACCCCATGTGGTCCTTGAGGGCCCCTTGGTGCCCGCGGGCACCGCATTGATGACCCCTACTCTAGATAGAACCTATCTGACAACAGGAAGTAGGCTAAAGGGCTGGTTATACTCCCCGCAGCAGTGTATCGCAGTGAGGTTGATGCAGACATTTTTGATTTATGCTCAATTTTGAGCGTTGTCTGCGCTACAGTATACGCTGTGGGTCTAGATACGGCCGAGGCGGTGAGGAAGTGGGGACGAGTTTAGTCCGACGACGGAGGGACATGAGGGCCAAAAAGAGCGGGGATTCAGGTGGAAAAAGGGTCCCAGCGTTCTCACGCACCTCGCTCTTCTAGCTGGTCAAATTTCACAAGTTGTTTTCCGCAATTGCGGTCATAAAAACAAAACAAGCCGACCTCCTGTCTGCGGCACCTACAATTTGGGAGAGGTGCAGCGGAGTGTCTGCGGAGGGGGCGGGGACGTCTTTTTGTTCACTGCGACACCTACGCAGACGACCTAGTTTCGAAGTATAAATCAGCCATAAGAGATCACAGACAGAAGCAGATCCCCAATCTGAAAACCTTCAAGAAGCTGATTATAACAAAATACTGTAGAATAGATCAGAAACAAGGAGCAGAGGAGAAGATCCTGGAACTGTGAGTCCTCAGCTCATCCAGGAGGCCTCAGTAGAGCCCAGAACTGCAGGTCTCACTGCCAGGTTAAGGTCAGAGTTGTTATCCTAATGATGCCCCAAACCTGTGGGATAAAACTGTAAAGCAGCGCTTTGGGTCACATGACCCATTCAGTGATGGATCTGACCCTCTGTAGCTACACGGCTGAGTTTTTTTTTAGTTTATATCACTTTTATCGCTGAAACAAAAGTAACATAACATCTGCTGCCAGTCCAACACGGCGGTGGTAGTGTGATGGTCGGGGCTGAACCGACTGAACAAAAACTGCTCTGTAAAGAGGAGTGGGCCAGATGTCCTGTAATTAGGTTAGGTGTTGGTTTGGACAGCTGTTCTTCTGTTGATGAAATCATCTTTTGTTAATAACATTTAATACTTCCTGGGTTTAAATGATCTGATATTAAAATGTGTTTGATGCTCCTCTCAGGCTAAAGTCTGACATGAATTCTTCTCTATGCTTCACTGGATTCTGTCCTCCAGACTTTTTATTTCCCTCTTGCTGTCGTTGTGTCTTTGCTAACCGTTTGCACACGTCTCCCTCTGCTCCTCTTCGCGTGGCGCTGCGCGGCGTGTTGCTGCAGACCGCGCTGCGGGTCTCTGCTGCCGCCTGGTGGTTCCCTGCCACAAAGGGATGCCCCGCCTCGCCGACCTGTCGGTGAAAACCAAAGACGTGTGGGAGATCCCACGGGAGTCGCTGCAGCTCATCAAGCGCCTGGGGAACGGGCAGTTTGGGGAGGTCTGGATGGGTACGGATCCTGTCGCCTCCAGAGGACGAGGCCGCGTGGACGGAGGCGGGGGGTAGGGGTCACAAACATCGGGGGCAGAGACACCAGACACAACAGGAAATGTGGAAACCAATAAATAAATGATGAATAATTGATTATTGTCATGTCAGGAGCCTCTGCCTCCCTAAAGATGGCCTCCGTCCACGTGAGCCTCGGTGCATGCTCCTCTCCTTCGTAGTTAACCCTGTGTGCCTTGCTTCCCCCCTCCCTTTAGAGAGTGCGGATGGTTTGTGCTTTAATTTAACGGGCGTGTGCATGAACTACATCCCTGACACTGTGGGCTTGAGTCATGATGCCTGGGAGATCAGCAGAGACGCGCTTCACCTGGAAGTGAAGCTGGGGACGGGATGTTTTGCCGAAGTGTTCTCTGGTAAGAATGTTTATTAAAAATGAATAAAAGTCTTTGAATTGTTGTTCAGGAAATCCTCTGATTAAACAGACACTTTTGCAATCAGCGCCTCACAAAACGATCCATAACCTCCTCAGATGTTTTTTTTTTTTATTTAGATTTATTGATTTATTTGAAAGAGACAGTGTTCAATAATAAACATTCCTGAAAATGCACCAGAATTAGCCAAAAGGAGATTTTTCATCTGTTGTCCCTGGAATGATCTTAAAAAGAATATAAATTTAAAAAAAGAAATAAAAACAGTTATAACTCTTTCATAACAGGTCAGGTTTAAAATACCAGCAGCCATTCTTTGGTTCTTTGGTTTTTATCTTTATTTGTACACTCGACTAATACAATCTTCTAAAATCTAACAATAAGGACACATTTCTCAAAATAAGTGTCATTTAGATGCTAAAATATTTTTGCCCTTAAAGTCGTGGGGAAATCATATTTAAATGTCAAATCATTCTGGCTTAAACATGTATATTAATTAAATTAAATCCTGTCTTAAAATCAGTTTTTTCTTAATGTTTTATGCAGGCCAGTTAGTTATACGTCATCCTGAACACCTAAATTCGGCCAATCATATATCAACGGTCATCTGTCAATCAAATTTTTCCGGTCATAGCATCTTGATTCATATGTCGCAGCTAATATCTGCAAAGTTTGAAATCAGAATAATTTCCTTTCCCATTGAGTTGCGTCCCAGTGTTCACGGGGATGGACGTCTGTGTCTTCAGCAGGCGTAGAGCTAACAGAACTGGCAGCGTTGCGAGGCAAGGGCTCAAACATGTACGGCTGGAAGCCTTCTACACCAAACCAAGCTTCTGCCGCCCTGGCGTCCTCTTCCACAACATCTTCATCCCCACTTTCCTCCTCTAAATAAAAAATGGATGACAGAGGAGACTAATCCACGATCTCCGACACTAAACTCTCCTCCTCTTGCATGTTTCCTCTGTCCATAGCGTTCCTTGACAGCGTCGTTTCTAAGTCACCAATTTAGTGCTACTTGGTCCCAATGGAATTTACCATTGGGAACCTACTAGCACTAAGTTGCTAACTGGTTAGCAAGACGCTTCAGACAAACCGGCCACAATCAAACTTGCTTGTGAACCTTCCACCACAACAATCCCGCCCCCTTGATAAACGACCAATCACATTCACTTTATTCACTCGTGTAAAGTCTGGTAACAGTTGGAACAGCTGGTTCCCTACGACTTTAAATGCAGATAATTATGCATATGAACTAAGATAATAATCCTTTTTATTTTAAATATAAAAAAAAAATATTCTGTAGGCAAATTGTCTTACCTGCCTCTTAAATATGGGAAAAAATCAATTTATTCTAGAAAAATTACAATATTTCAGTTTTTTAACTGCCAGTAGAAGCATAAATAAAGATCATTTCCTGTAAATTGTAGTATGTAAAGTAGCAACGATGCTAAGGAGCCACAATAACAGAAGACAAATTAGACAAATAATAGATTATAAGCATAAAGTGTTTACAGTTCTTCATTAAAATTTGCATTTATGTTAAAAAAATTTTATCTTGGATGATAAATAGATTGAGGAAGAAATCCTTTGGATCCGTTTTTCCTCATCATTGAAGTACAGATTAAATTATTTAAAATAAAAGGCATTTATTTTACCTTAATTTAAAATAAGATGATCTGCCAATAGAGTGAGGATTATTGCCCTTGACCTAAGATAATTAGATATTACTGAAATAAAATGACTGAGTTGCTTTATTTTTAACATAAATCATCCTAATCCAGTGGCAAATATTTCATGTTTTGCATTTAGAAAGCAAAGTGTGACAGTGAGGTGAGTGTAGAACCAGCTCTCTCTGCTGCTCCAGGTTCTGTAATTATTCTACCTTTTAACATCTAGAGATGTGAGATATTTTGTCAAAAAACATCTGAATTTCAGTTATATTATCATTTTTTTTACCAAAAGTGTGACTTTATTTGGATTTTCCTCTGCCTACCATAAAAGGCATATCTGGCTCTTGTAGTTTGCAATTTCTCCTCCCTTCTGTTTGGCAGTATCAGCATTTTATCACCACCTGCTCAGATGATCTCATTAAATGTAACCAGACTGAAAATTCAGTGTCTACCACTTGGATATTACATTTTTTCTGTTTTTAAATTGCAACCTTATCAAAGTTCCCTTTGTTCTACCTCCCCATCAAAGCTGGATAAAATACATAAATAAGTGTAAGGAATGAAAAAGTGTCTGAGGAGGTGTGAATACTTTTGTGAGGCCCTGTCTCAGTAGAAACGTCCAGACTTCCAGCAGGAGAGGCGGTGGGCTCGGGGCCTTGGCCCCTGGAGGCCTCCAGACGGCTGCTAAGCTAACAGGCATACAGTGGAATCCAGAAACCAATCCCTACTAACTCAGTGGTTCCCGAACTTTATGGAGTGAATTTTGTTCTCTTGTTGCAAACAAAGAGCATGTTCTGAAAAAGGAAATTGGGGGAAAATTAACAGAAAAGAAACTTGAAAAAGGTCTTAATTAAAAAAAGAAGAGGTTTTTAGATCAACTTTGCTGTTTTATTAGATTTTATTCTTTTTCTTCAATATCAGATTTGTACTTTTAAAAATATCTTTTGACATTTTTCACTCTTTATCAATGAGACGTTGACGCTAACATCCAGCAGACCAATCAAATGCTACTGTGAAGCTAATTTTGAAGCAAGAGGAGAATGTGATCTGGAAAAGGCAGTTGGAAAAAGATAAATTTGATTGACTGGTTAAAAGTTTCCATCAAGGAAAACCAGTTGATTCCATCGAATCGATGACTTACAAGGCATGATCCTCCTCAATGAGCTTGTAGCGGCTAATTTTAACTGCATCTGTAGCCGTTTCTTAAAGGAGAAGTTCGGTTTTTTACACTTTAAGCCCATTTTCTGTAGTGTCCAGGATGAAATCGAATGAAGGACACCAAAATTTTGACAAT
>NW_015150831.1:641507-668162 GCF_000732505.1 Cyprinodon variegatus
AGGGGTCCCTATGTCCTCCAGCAGTCTAAGCCTATAGCAGCATAACTATAGAGATAGCTCAGGATAACCTGACTATTTTTAATGAGGTGTGAGAAATCTAAAGCCAAGCCAATAATGGAACAAAATTCACTCCATTCAAATGCATGAAATATGTTGCAATAAAACAAACTCTCCTTTAAATCAGAAAACGACCACTTTCAAAGTAATAGTTTTTTTGTTATATATTTATCATTTTTATTTTTTCAACCCTTAATCAGAATTACAATATTTGTTGTTTTTTATTGCAATATTTGATGTGTTTTATTTATATTCATTCAGTTCATGTTAACCATCCCCACCTGCAGTTACACTGAGCCCCCACTAGGGGGCGGGAACCCTTGGTAGCTGATTAAAGCATGATTAGTTCATCCCTGCCACACTAATAACTGCATGTTTGGCTCCAGTCATTGGAGAAGCTTCTTCCTGCTCTGATTCCATGTGATCGACACAGAAACCAGAGATCTGACGTTCTCAGGGCTCCTACATCTTTTCTTCGCTCCCTCTGTTGAACAGACAGCTGCTTAAAGCAAGAAAGAGACATCTGCTGGTTCCCACAGTGGGATGCTCCTCATTCGGAAAACATGTAGGAACCCTGCTGACCAGCATGGAGCTCAGGCCCACCTCCCGCATGTCTACCCCCCCCCCTCATGCATGTGCTCTGTAATAACACATCTGAATGGCAGCAGACGGTCCGGCTGTTCTGACACCAGAGTCTGTGTTCCTGTGAGCAGGGACGTGGAACGGCACCACTAAAGTGGCGGTGAAGACGCTGAAGCCCGGCACCATGTCGCCCGAGTCCTTCCTGGAGGAGGCTCAGATCATGAAGAAGCTGCGCCACGACAAGCTGGTGCAGCTGTACGCCGTGGTGTCGGAGGAGCCCATCTACATCGTCACAGAGTACATGAGCAAAGGTACGTCACAGGCCGGCGATTGGAGCCGCTGCCTTTGGTTGTCATGGTGATTTGTGTCTCCTCTGTGTCATGGTCGCGCACTGCAATGTATCACGTCTTTTTATATGCGTTTTAGTTCAGATATAGCTGTTGATTTTATTTGCTAAAAAGAGGAATGTTCCACTTGGTTTTCCAACTCGTTTTTTAAACAGCCTCTTCATTTCGTGGAGCTAAAGCTCCAAAGTTGACCTATGCGCCAAAATGGCTTCCTGTTAGAAGTTTAGCAGTCAGACAAGACAAACATTGTCTTGTCTGACTGTTGTAGGAGTCCAAGTTTTATCTAACATAGGAACATCCTACTAACTGTCAAGCATGGTAGTGGTGGCATCATGCTGTGGGGCTGTTTTACAGGGTTTCCATGCAAAAAGACTTTAAAAAGATAAAGTCCCTGTGTAACAGGAAATGCATTGGTTTGCTTTTAGCAAGTGAATAGCTTGATTGCCAACCTGTCATTTCAGGAAGCATGAATTTCAATGTGTGGCTGTTAGGATAGGGCTCCCATAGGTCTTTGAAATCCTTGAAAGTTTGTGAGTTTTAAAAAGTCATTTCAAAGCACAGAAGGTTTTGGAACCAGGCTATAGTAAGAGCCTGTAGCTAATATCTCAGTTTCAATTTCAGTTTATTTCTATAGCGCCAATTCACAACACATGTCATCTCAAGGCACTTTCCAGTTCACCAGATCATCCAGTCAGATTGATTCAAAGTTTTCTATCTAGAGAAAACCAGTTGGACTCATTGACTGGAAGGCAATCCCTCACACTAAGCATGCTTTTAGCGACAGTGGTGGGGAAAAACTCCCTTTTAACAGGAAGAAACCTCCAGCAGAAGCCGTCTGCTAAGAGCTAACTAGACTTCAAGGAGACAGAAGCAGATACTAAAGGCCACTGTAAAGCAGCTCCAGGAAACACACAGCCAGGCAGATGAACTCCAAGCCAGCTCCCATGTCAGAGGATGAAGAGAGCACATCCAATTAGTCACAGTCAGAGAAACAGGACTACACTGGAAAAACAGGCCGATCTCGAACATCCATAAACAAAGGTGTTGATGGCAGCAGCACAGCTGATATCTGCATGACAGGACATGAATCAGTGCGCATAGTCTGCTCAAAGGTGAATTGCTAATCTTTCAATTGTTCTCTAGTTGGTATTAATACCACTATTGGCTTCACTTTTATTTCACAATTGTATCATTCACATAATTTGCATCATTCACATGGACATAAGGAATCTGAATAAAAATGTTTAATGGAAACATGGCTGTGGGAATATTCTGGCGTATCAACCAGCCACAGGTTGGCACTCACTAAGGACATTAAAAATAATCTGATCCTGACAAGGATTTCCATGCATGCAAATTAGACTGACCATCAGATAAATCACATAAACCCTGCTACCGCACATGGTGCTTCGATATGAGAACATTGGTCCTGAAAAGTTTTAGAATGTGATGTTCCCCAGGTGTTGGAACCCTTTCAAAGAAGCTAAAATAATTAGGATGCTCTTCTTTTTCCCATCATAGCTGGAGAATATTTAAAGAACAAACAATGTTTTGGTTTGACCTTTAAACTATTAATCCTGCTGTTTAAGCTCGGTCAGACTGCCGAACACGGAGGGAAGCTTAATGCAAAGACGTTTGTTATCTGGGAGCTGATGGCCTGTTCTTGTGTCTCCGTCTACTGCAGGGAGTCTGCTGGACTTTCTGAAGGACGGAGAGGGTCGAGCTCTGAAGCTGCCGAACCTGGTGGACATGGCTGCACAGGTGTGTTTTACATGATTGCTTCACATTTGCAGGTATATAAGCATAGATATAATGCCAACATTCCACCTCTGGAATGTAGATGCAGCTGTTCCAGCTCCTCATGAATCCCACCATCTCTCCACTCAATCCTCTTCTGGTGCATCTTCTCTGCCTAATTTATTACTTTTTCCTTCCACTAAACTTTTCCATGCACCCAGGTGGCAGCAGGCATGGCCTACATCGAGAGGATGAACTACATCCACAGGGACCTTCGCTCTGCCAACATCCTGGTAGGAGACAACCTGGTGTGCAAGATCGCCGACTTCGGCCTGGCACGGCTAATCGAGGACAACGAGTACACAGCTCGGCAAGGTGGGGGCTCCCTTCCCTCTGCAGCGTCTCCGTCTCACTGAAATATGCATGCAGCATATGGCTGGAAATGATCCCAATATAACGATGATATGACCTTTAGGTTAATACAACAAACATAGCAGTGACTGACAGGGCTGACTTTCTTCCTGAAGAACCTGTTTCTTCCAGACAAGAAGAATCTGAATGAACAGGTTTTTTATTTTATTTCTACTGGAATAAACTGGAAGAAAGTCCTGGTAATAGATCTTATTTTGGAGAACTGGGATAGTTCTCCACCATATCCACCCGGCTACATAAGAAGGAATCTTTATTAGAACACACACAGTGACACAAACTAAGAAATTAGGAAAACTCTTTCTTGTATCCTCAGATTACCCCCATGTATTCCTGCCCACAAACCTCCCTGGATTATAGATATTGAACCCCACCTTAAGTAAGGTCCAGTAATCTTGTACGAACGATGAGAACAGAACATTTTAAACAGTGTGCACGAGGAGAAATGGGCTTGTGCACACTCTGGCACGCGTGTTTTTTTAAAGTGGAGAAGGCGGATCTTTTAAAAAAATTGAAGAAAATCCTCCACAATACCTTTAAGCCAAAATATTCACCTACATAAAGAAAACTGTCTAGTACATTTCCAAGTTTTTTTCCAGAAGAATCTGTCTCTTCCTGCCGTAAGAACAATATGGAAAAATCTTGGGAAAAAACGCCATTTGTAAGGAACCTTTCAACCATGACTGATCAAAGCCTTTATTTCTGATTGATGTTCCAGGTTTTAATTAGTTTATTTTAAAGCAAATATTTCTATAGAGTTAAATAAAAAGGCGTTTTCGTAAACATGGCAAAGTAATTGTCAGGTTCCAAAAAAGTAAAAAAAACAATCCACTGGACTTTGTTTCCAAGTTTGAAGACGTTTCTCTTCCCATCCAGGAAGCTTTTTCAATTCAAAATGTCAGAAAGTTGAGTTTGAGGTTTTTTAGAGTGAACCAAAAACAAATTATCGCTGCATTGTAGGTTTTTGAAAGTTGCAATGCAGGGATAGATTTGATTCCTTCCAGCTATCCTGGAACCCTATCCCCCTATACAGGGAAACAGAAGACCTTGCCTGTTCTGCCAGGCCAATAATTCCCTTTAACGACCCCCCTTTCAGAGACATAGACAGGTATGGAGCATTGCAGGCTAACAAAGAAACCAAAAAAAAAAAAACATTCCTAAGGAGTGGACCTATTATTCAGGTTCAATTTGCATGTTTTCTAAGCCAAATCAAGTCTTTGTTTTTGGTCCACTCTATAAAGCCAATTCCTATTCCTGACATTTTGAATTGAAAAAGCTTCCTGGATGGGAAGAGAAACGTCTTCAGACTTGGAAACAGGGTCCAGTGGATTGTTCTGTAACTTTTTTGGGATGACTGAGAATCGTCACCAGGCACCAGCTAACTATCAGGTTTGCAGGCTTCTGTTGTGGGCTGGTTATTTTGTTGATATTGATGTAATTAGATGGAAAATGTGTCTGAACCGTGCAGAGGATTAGCTGGATTCTCTCAGTAAAGACAGCTGAACATTAAAGCGTGCGGCGCTGTCTTCCTCTCCTTTCTACCATGATGCACAGCTTTGTTCCTCTGGGATTCTGCTTAATTCACCCCCCTGTCTTCTTTAGGAGCAAAGTTCCCCATCAAGTGGACCGCCCCGGAGGCTGCGCTGTACGGCAGGTTCACCATCAAGTCAGACGTGTGGTCGTTCGGCATCCTGTTGACGGAGCTGGTCACCAAGGGCCGCGTGCCTTACCCAGGTGAGGGACCCGATAAGGACACAATCTGAACAGGCCACCGAGCTCCATCTGCCTTTTCCTGCTGCTTACAGGAGCTAAAGCTTCCTGTCAACATCACTGAGCTTTGTTTTCCACTGAGTTTGAGAAATGAGGCAGCGATCAGGATCTTTCTAGAACGAAAAGGGCTAAATGTGGTGATGTTATGAAATGAGCCGAGGCTTCCAGGCACGATCCCCGAAGGCGAGGTGTGATTCTATAAGGAGAGGGGCCAAATTGATGACGTCCAAAGCCTCTCTACTGTGAGGTGACCGCTTCAGGAAGTGGTTCAGACCCCTCAAGAACTTAACAGCCTCACTACTCAGTCAAGATGTAGAAGTTTGTAGGAGAGAAGCGATCAGTTGCATAGAGTTTGGATAGATTCTACGAATAGATTGGTTGGTTTTCCAACCAATCTAGTTGGTTAAAACTATTTTAGTTTGATTAAACAATGTAATGATCCAAATCTGAGCGAGCCTTTGGCTACAGCTGTAACATTACTGTAGTGTTAAGTAGTATTGCTTTCTAGTGAGCATTTACCATTGTTAGGGGCGTCAGCTGTAAGACACGGACTTCCAATCCTGATGTTTTTGGTTTGAGACCCAACTCAGACTTTTGAAAGTTGCGATTATACTTAAGTATTTTGGCTAATGTGACTAATATGTATTAGTTTGCCCCAGAACAAATATAGATTGGGTAAAAACACTGCCAGATTTAGCTAAAGGATTGGTTGAACACATAACTTCCAACCCAGTTAAAACAAAAAACTGTGGAAAAACTGTTATGTTTGAATAAAAATTTCTAAAACCTTTCATTTTGTTCTTTCACTCTCTGCTTGAGCTTATTTTACTAAAATGGCAGTAAAACAGTGTATCTTAAATAATTTTTCTCTTCTAAAAAATTTTGCACACAAAAAAAACGAAAGATTTTATTATACACAACAATCATTAACAATTTTAAAGGAACTTAAATGGGGGGGAAAAAACAATTGCAAAAAGTCACAGATTATACTACTAACTGTAGTTCTGCAGTCCACCAGTAGGTGGTGACATGTTCACATGAAGCTTCATGAACTGTGGGGATCATTGAAGCTATTTGGCCCAACGGTTCAACGAGGCTTCATCTCACCATCACTAGTTAAATGTTTTATTTAACGATATTCTGAAAATAAGTAGTGCGCCAGAATATTTTACCTGTTTATTAGTCCTTCTGTATTAAAAAAAATTGACTGAATAAACAAAAAATGTTTTTTTACACTTCTATAGAGTATGTAAATACTAATGCTTTCCAATGAGCAGAGATTTAAAACTATCATTAACAGACGGCGAATGTTGCTCTGACATACTATCAGACTCTTTACCTTTGTTTCAGTGAAGCTAACGCTAACTGTGATATAGCTTTCTGTTTTTAGTCTAAGCCTGTAACAATCAGTGCTGGGAGAGACTTAATGCTGTTAGCAGAGCTGTTAAACTGCTGGTTCTGGTTCTTCTGAATGTTTAAACTTGGCTCCATGGAGACCATTTAGCCTTCTCAATCTATGTGCTAATTGTTAGCATGTATTTTGCTATCATTTTACTAACATTTAGCATAATGCTTTCCACTTTCCTGTCATCACATCCTCACCTTCCAAACCCAGCAGATAAGTTTATGCTTCTCCTCCATGCAGCACAGATCAATGGGAGCTATTCAGAGAACTGAAGTGTCAACAAGAAGGGTGCGGTTGCTTCAGGACCCAGAAGCAGAGATGAGTTCATGTCGGTTTAATGAAGAAAAACTGAGGCAAACATAGAAAAACAAAAATACTGAGTAACAAAAGAACAGCAAACATCAGGGAAAACCCACATGGGGAACCAGAGACTAGGAAACAACAAGGAAGCAGCACTGAGTGACTGCACCAGGAGAGTATATATGGGAGACAGAACAAAGATGGGGTAATCAGCTAATATGGAGCAGGTGTGGATAGAAGTGACTAGAAGGGAGCTAGGAAAAGGAGACAAGTATAAGGGGGCAACAGAGAGTAAATAAATGGCTTAAATATAAAACAAAATGGAAAATAAACTAAAGACCGACAAAACAGAATTACTTAGATAGTGGAAACTGAAAACTAAAAACTCAGAGTTCCAAAATGGGAGAACCATAAAATGAAGGTGTTTATCCAGAGTTTATATTAGTAACCAGAGACACAGAATGGTCATTCTGGATCCTTGTCTTCAATAAACAGTCATGTCAACATTACAACACTGAAAGGACTTCCATCAATTAATCAGATACAAATTTTAAACAAATAAATCTATAATTGACTAATAATCGTAGGTCAATTATTGGTTTAGATCTTCAATTCACAAACACAAAAGCCGTTTCTCAGTATGTGTACCTGTGCGTTCTCGTGTGCTCGTGAAACATCACCATCCTCAGCCCTAGTACTGTTCCAATTCACAAGAAGACCGAGAACGGACAAAGTCCCTGGATATTGTTCTGGTCCCTCCCTCTTTACCCAGCATGCATCAGAGCAGACTTGTCTGTTCATGAGATTGACAGCTGTCCCAGCATGCACTGCGGCAGCAGCAGCTGCCAGGTTAGCGCTCACAGAGCTCAGAGTATTAAGTTAAAAGTTCTCCTTTCTGTTGCTGTTGTTCAATAAAAGTACGTTTCAAGATCATTTGAGGTGAGAACATTATACTTTAAAGCGTCACCATATGGAACATTTACTGATTTAATGCCTAATGGAAAAAAAGTGTGGATGTTGAGAGGGCCGTGGCAACCAGCGGAGCTCCGAGGCTAACGGCAGCCAGGGCTAACGTTAGCCCGTCTGCAGCAGCCCTCTATCTGCATAGCCGTGAGTGAAGGGCCGCTGGCTCTGATGGAGATATATTTGTCTTATTTGGCAAAATGTTCATAATAGTTAAACACAAAATGATTTGTGTTTAACAATTATTCCCCAATAAATGAAAAAAGTCCAGCTCCAGACGAGCAGAGCGTGTGGTGATGTCATCAGTACGCTTCTGTTCCAATTGACCCATATCTATGCTGCGTGCTCCCGTTCTCCCAGACTGTCCTGTGTTCTTCTCTAGAACATCGTTGGCGAGGAGACGAGTCCATACTCCCGTTCTAGTGAATTTAGAAACGGCCAAAGAGTCTAAATTCTTTAGAGACTCTCGGTTTGTGCTCTGCTGCGTCGCCTCGTTTCCTCTGAACACCTGATGGCAGCTTTCACTGAGGCCTGGTGAGGGGGGTGTATTTACACACAATCAGATCACCATGGAGACGTGATAACAGTCCGTCTGAACAGCTTTAAAGTGTCTTCTATTGATTGGTTCAAGAGACTCTTGCTGCATCTCTCTCACCTCCTGCCTCCTTTTTTTATGTGTGTTTTTATTCTGATTTCCAGGCATGAACAACCGCGAGGTTCTGGAGCAGGTGGAGCGGGGCTACAGGATGCCGTGCCCCCAGGACTGCCCCATCTCGCTGCACGAGCTGATGCTGCAGTGCTGGAAGAAGGACGCAGAGGAGAGGCCCACCTTCGAGTACCTGCAGGCCTTCTTGGAGGACTACTTCACAGCCACCGAGCCTCAGTACCAGCCTGGGGATAATCTCTAAACCCCCACAGACCCTGAAACCAGCGGCTGCACCCCCCCAGGGCTCGGGTTGACCTGAGCTGGGGCAGTCCTGGTCCAAGAAGTGCTGTATTTAAATAAGATCAAACTATGGAGCAGTCAGGCTTTTTTCTTTGTTGTTGTTTTTAGGGATCTGTTCAGCTTCCTCTGCTCATCCTGAGCGTCTCAGATCCACATTCCTAAAAAGGAAACTGGTCTGAGGTCTGCAGATGAAAAACTCACCAAGGGGAAGGGGGCGGGGCTCATGCAAAGAAGTGTCCTGTATAAAAAAGAAAAGCTTGTTTTAGTTTGTCTGCCTCTCTTCCAGATTTTATTTTCTCCTGCACAAAAATAAAGTAAAAAAAAAAACCCAGGGAGCGCCACGCAGTGCATGGACCCGACAGAAGCTCCAGTGTTATTTTTTAAAATGAAATACGATGCCTCAGTATATTATTTTTTCTGCCTTTTTCTTCAGTCTAGTTTTCTTCATCTGTGTTTGCTTTGAGCGAGCTGGATGCACCTCCTGGAGGAGTCCCCTTCCTGAAGCTTCTCTTCCTCCTTTTGGGACACATGTGTGGCTCAAAGAGAATTTGCACACGTTCTCGCTCATTTGAGTGTTTTTTTTTTTTTTTTGGTGCAGCCGGTGGAGGTCCGAGGCTGCACTCCTTCACACCTCAACCCCAAACCAGCTACCTACTGAGTTCCTTCATCTTTTCTATTCTCCC
Organism: Cyprinodon variegatus; assembly: GCF_000732505.1. Classification (NCBI taxonomy): domain Eukaryota; kingdom Metazoa; phylum Chordata; class Actinopteri; order Cyprinodontiformes; family Cyprinodontidae; genus Cyprinodon; species Cyprinodon variegatus. Next base: position 650,727 of record NW_015150831.1, read on the forward strand.
GATACAGTAAATGTACCGAGTCTTCACTTCAGATGGGTCTCCAGGTGGTCGTTGTGATGTTTAGTGGGAAAAAGCTCGGGGACCAGTTCAGGTAGAGGAAGTCTGAAGGTGGACGACGGTTTGATGCTCCTCAGATGTACAGCTGGATTATTTTTAAATGTGGCTAACCTCGCTCCTTTGTATCTGACATTTCTGTTTTTTTTTTTAACATTTACTGTTTTTTGTTAATTAAGTGATTTTTTTGGCGTTTGGACTTCTGGAAAAAAGACCAATAAACATTTTACACTCTTTCCATGACTCATTCTCTTTAAAAATTGGTTTTCATATACACCCATAAAGAAAATACCAGAATCGAGTTCAGGTCAGAGACGATGAAAAAAAAAAAATATGTTTTTTTTAGATTCAGAAGTTTGTTTACTTTTCCTCTGAATTTGGTAGAATTGTCTGAAACTTGATGACGGTTAAAAAATGTATTCTTTATCAGATGATATTGTCCCAACATTTAGAAAAATTCTGTTTAAAAAAAAAAAATTCTGTCTTAAAATCTTTGTTTTTTTTCATTATCTTCTGCAGGCCAGTTAGTTATACGTCATCCTGAACACCTAAATTCGGCCAATCATGTATCAACGGTCATCTGTCAATCAAATTTTTTCGCTCATAGCATCTTGATTCATATGTCACAGCTAATATACGCAACGGTTGAAATCAGAATCATTTCCTTTCCCATTGAGTTCCGTCCCAGTGTTCACGGGGATGGACGTCTGTGTCTTCAGCAGGCGTAGAGCTAACAGAACTGGCAGCGTTGCGAGGCAAGGGCTCAAACATGTACGGCTGGAAGCCTTCTACACCAAACCAAGCTTCTGCCGCCCTGGCGTCCTCTTCCACAACATCTTCATCCCCGCTTTCCTCCTCTAAATAAAAAATGGATGACGGAGGAGACTCATCCACGACCTCCGACACTAAACTCTCCTCCTCTTGCATGTTTCCTCTGTCCATAGCGTTCCTTGACAGCGTCGTTTCTAAGTCACCAATTTAGTGCTACTTGGTCCCAATGGAATTTCCCATTGGGAACCTACTAGCACTAAGTTGCTAACTGGTTAGCAAAATGCTTCAGACAAACCGGCCACAACCAAACATGCTTGCGAACCTTCCGCCACAACAATCCCGCCCCCTTGATAATCGACCAATCACATTTACTTTATTCAGTCATGTAAAGTTGGGCTCCACTCAGGAGAATCAGAAATGCAGCAGTTGGAACAGCTGCTTCCCTACGACTTTAAACATTTAGGATGTCCTTCCACCAAACATCTTGTAGAAGTCACGGTGGAATTCTAACCCATTCCTCTGTCGGAATCTGTGATCTGTCAGACCAGCATACCCATACTCAATACTCATTTATCCCTTTAGTTTTGTACAAAAAATAGACTTTAAACTAGCTCATCGAGCGTGTATCCCTTTAATCATCTACAGAAAACGATTTAATTGCTTACTTTTTGGTGTTTTTTGAAGCATATTGCGATCTGACCTTAAATTGTTTCTTTTGTACATGACTAAAGGAATACATGCATGTTAAGTTAGTTTAAAGTCAATGATAAACTAAAGAGCTAACACCAAAGTTTTTTTTTTTTTTTTTTATATTTTTTATACAAAACTAAATGGATAAACGCAAATTTGACGTGTTGGGCATGCGTATTGACTATAGGTATGCTGATCTGACAGGATACAGGGTCAGATTAGCAGGCCTCCCTGCTCACACACCCTATATGAGCTCAGGGCTTCATGATTAAATAATTTCTTCAGTTGATATAATTAAAGCAACACAGCATAACATTTGACCCACATATTAGCTTAATTTTTGATATATTTAATGAGATTTCAGGTGGTATTGATGCTCTGTGCTAGCTGCTCTTCTCCAAACCTATTCTATGTAGCTTCAGAGGTTTAGAGCCATTGCTGACTGAGTGATGTGACCCAAAGCGCCGCTTTACAGCAGTCTGAGCTCCATTTGAACACAGAGCCCCTCCCTTTCCTCTTAAAATAAGCATGGGGAATCACCTACCGTAACCATACTGTGCCAGCACTGTAAATTATAAAAAAGGGAGGCAGACCGCAATGATTACTGAAGACAAAGCAGCTCTTATAGCAGCTAATCTGCTCAGACACATTGTTTCTATTTTCAATTACGTGGGTTTTTTTGGGCTGTGGGAGGGTCAGACTTAACCTGACTCCGCCAGATGGATTTGCTCCGCATATCCATCTGGAAACCTTCCGTTGAAGTAATTTTGGGAAGGGGCGAAAATACTGGTTAGCTGATTGGCCTATGTTGGTGATAGACGGGCCAAATAAACCAATCAGATCAACGAAGCATATGACGTACTAACAGAGCGACGACGAAAACACAACCATAAGCCAGGCTACTCTTGGCGAAACCAGTCGGGAGAAGAACAAAAACATCTTTTCCTCTGAGAAAAGCCTCCAGAGCAGTGTTTTGCTCTTCTTTCAGTGAAGAAATACTCTGTAATTCCGATAAAACTTGCTCGATAGCCACGCTAACGCTAGTTTCATCGGCTGAAGCCGCCATGTTCTTTAGACTGAACTGTCGCGCTTCTCGTTGCGTCACACCTCAACCCGCCTCAAAGCCGATTGGACGTTCGTTTGGTGAACGGCTCCAAATTTTCTTTAACAGAGAGTCTCCAGACTGATCTGCGAGTGAAATCTTGAAAGCTCGCAAGATCAGGATGATCTCACGAGGCTAGGTCAGACTTGGATTAGAAATGTGCGGAGATGCAGCTTCACTGAAGGATGGGTGGGGGTTGGAAGAAAGCAATGTTTCATCTGATGTGTGTGGAAGGTTGGCTTGGAAATCAGGACAAAGACCTTTAAAGTCCATTTAAAGGATCCATTTTCTTCCCTAACTTCATGTTTTGTGCTTCCAGAAGTACCTTCTATATTTTTTCTTCATCTCATCTAATTAATAAAGCGCACCAGTCCTTCATAGTAACTACTATATTCTAAGATTTAATCCCTCCCCCCTTTTTCCTTTAATTAGGCTTTTCATCCTAACTTAATATTCAACAGAGCAAAGGGCATGTCCTTAAACGAACATCTTTGTAGCTTTTAATTAAATGGCTTCTTCCTCTCAGAGCGGCCTTTCAGCCCATGCTGGTACAGCACAGTTCTAATGGCACTCTTCCACCAGCCTCAGCTAGCATATTCCAAAGGTCCATCTATTTTCCGTCACACTTATCCCAAGCTGGCGTCGTGAGGGGTGCTGGTGCCTACCTCCGGCTGTCTATCGGCGGAGGCGGTATACACCCTGGACAGGTCTCCAGTCCATCTCAGGGCAACACAGAGACAAACAGGACAAACAACTCACACCTAAGGAGAATTTAGAGAAGCCAATTAAACTAACAGACATGTTTTAGGACTGTGGGAGGAAGCCGGAGTACCCGGAGAGAACCAACGCATGCTCAGGGAGAACATGCAAACTCCATGCAGAAAGCTTGCAGACTGGGAATCAAACCCAGAACCTGCTTGCTGCAAGGCAGCAGTGCTACCCACTGCTCCTCTTTTCCTTTTAGCTCGAAGGTTGGTTCACACATTTCAGTTGTTCTTAGGATGTATATCAGAAAAAAATTGGTAGTTAGAAACTGTACTCAAGGGAGAACTAGTTATGTTAAGCTTCACAGCTATCTTCCTGATATCATCATGTCACTTAAGGAAGCATTGTTTGACATTTTAAGACATTCTCATATATTAGGAAACAAGCTATCAGGTCTGATGATAAAAAAGTTACCTGGTTTCAGGTCTAAAGGGAAAATATGTCTGTTCTAACATGTTAGCAATAAACCCAGAGCTAATGGAAGTCATTTTGAACAAGGGGTGCTATAAACATTTCTTTGTTTTTTTTTTCAAACAAAAGACCTATGAGCCTATAGGCCTATTTAAAATACAATTAAAATAAATAAGTAAATAGATGAAGATTCAGCTGGCAGGAACCCGAGTCACTAAGTTTATGTCACACGTGACTCTATTAGCCCTAAAATCCTTTAACCCAAACCACAAGGAAATAATCATATTATTATTCTATTTAAACCTCATTAAAAATTTCTCCACATCCATTACAAAAAGAACATATGATCAAAATAACTCTAAAATACTATGGTTACGTTAAACTGCAAAAATAGATATGAGCTACAGGCAGGGGGCCCCGCCTGGTTACAGGTGTCCTAACGTTCAGGTGCGCTAAATCTACTATGTGTACGGTTGCAATTCTTGTCTTTGCTTCGTAAAATGTGATTTTAGGAATGCCTACCCTATTCCTCCCAAACACTGCAGGATTTCTGGTCATTAAATTCACCCACCCAATCCAAACGTTTCTTCATTTTAATCTTTTCTTTAATCCTTTAAATCAGTTTTATGGCTATTAAGGGTGAGAACACATACATATGAACAGCCGTTCCTTGTAGGTAAAGCTTCCCATTTTGCTAAATTAACTCCAGTTTCTCACATTAATCAATACCTAAAGTTAAATCATCATGAATTGTTCAAAAGGTTCTTTTTTTATGTTTTTTCATTTAGTAGAATGAAATCATTTCATTAGGAGATAAGTGTAATGACAAGATGTCCTCTCGAAGCGATAAGAGTCATAAAAGCGATGGAGGTTTGGGGACACGGTCAACACGGAATAAGTCTCCTTTCACCTCTCTAAAAGCAAAACAGGAACATTTGAAGTGCAGGTGAGAGATCAAAACATGCGAGGGCAGCTTTACATGAGCTGAATTTACCTGTGATTTATTAACACTACATGAATGAATAAATGAACGTGGTTTCAAAGTCTGTTCTCTGAACTGTAATTTTTTCCCTGCTTTTCCACCCATCCAGGCGTGAGTCCCGCCCCCTCCTGTGTTTGCTCTGCACTGTTTGACCTTTTTTCTTAATGGCCTATTGATGGGTTCTTTATACCTTGTTCCAGCATCGATTTCACAACCCAAGTTTCCTTACCAACGCGGCAGCTATCTGATAAAACAAATCTGATCAAAAGTCTCAAATCTGTGTGTTTCTGTCTTCCTCTACCTCATTTGATAATTGGTTGATGCCATGTGGCGTTTCTGAGGGTTATGGGGACTCTGGCTGATAGCCTTAGATTTTATTTTGGTTGTTTTAGAAACGACGGTAAGGTTAAAGGACGTCTGTGAAGTTGCCAAAACACATGAAACACGCAGGATCTGAAAATTATGCATCACATGGCTGGTTCAGTCACTCTGTCTATTGATGTAGCGTTCAGGATCCGTTTGTGCAACATCTCCATCCATCCAGCTATAAAGGCAATGAATCCCTCCTTCTGGCGTTTTCCGTCTGTTAGATCCCTCCTTCTGTTTAGCAAAGCCTTGTCCATATGGAGCCATAATCAGCCTGGATGCACCTGAGTACAAGACCTCTTTATGGCATCTGCATAGCTTGAAGGAGCACCGTCTGAGGTCCAGCAGGTTTGACGGATTTCAAACGATTAAACATTAAAACAGAATTGTTTTTTTAAATCTGATTAGCCAGCTTTAGTTCAGGGTATATAAAGGGAAACATAAAAAGTCAGTAAGGTGGAAGCAAACAAACAAGAAACATATCTACTGTTATGGTCTAAGAAAGCCAGTAGAGCAGGTCTCCTCCTAGAATAACAAGCAAGATGATCTTCATCTTAATCTATATGTTGAAATACATTTTAAGTGTATAGTTTGGTAAAATTAATAGTTTTAAAGATCTTAAAATATTCACCTTGGAGTTCAGTATTTTTGTGTCCAGTCACTGTGTTTCTAATGGCTTTATTGCAGGTGTGAATGATGGAGGGAGCCAGTGCTTCTGTGTTTGTTACCGTACAGAAAATCTACTACCCGCTGCTTTGCATCGTGGGTATTCCAGGTTTGTCTTCTTCTTTTAGAGCCAACAGTTGCATTTATTTTTGTGTTTTCTGCTGATTATGACGTATAGGTAAAAGAATTTGTCTTTTAAAAGAGTTATGTGTCTAATAAAATAATTATTTTATAAGACAAAAGAAAAAATGCTAATGGAGAAATGTCAGCCATCTGCAAAGCATGTCCTAAAAATCTTAGGGTGGCACTGAAACCAAAAGCCATAATTTCAGGGTTTAAATCTACTGTTAAACTTGCCTGCAGAAATCATAAAGGCTTAAGTAAACACCTACTCATATCTTGGTTTAATATTTGATTTTTAATTTTACCTTGCATGATTAACTGATGCTACTACAATTTACACTGGCGAGTGGGGTGGCCGGGGCATTGCACAGATTTTATTAGTGGGTTGAGGGTGCTTTTTCTATGGCTTACTGCTTCAGTGGATCATGGCATGTAGGACAGTCACTTTCTGCCTAAAATTCTTTTATTCTGAACTATAGTCCAGTCCATTTTCTTCTCAGGACAGGTTAGAGACTTCTGACTCCTATGTGGTTCAGGGGTTGCGACAGTTGAAAGCAATGTCCAGGATGCATCTGTCTGGCATGGCTCTGAATTCACCCCTTCACCCTAAAAATAAAAATGTCAATTCAACTGAAAAATTGTTTGAATTTTGCCATTCTGGTAGCAGTTATGTGTTCAATCAATCTTTTGGTTAAAACAACTATACCAATTTGATAGTGTTTTTAACCATTCTCTACTGTGCGGAAGCGTATTGCATTCACCAAAGAAAAAACAAACAGCTTATCTCATGATGACGACATAAGATACTGATCAGTATCTCGTAAATATGAGATGTTATCTCATATATACGAGATCTTATCTCGTAAATATGAGAAAAACTGTCTGATCTTTTTTCTCTGTGAATACAATAGGCTTCCATACTATTGGTAAAAGAGCAAACCAATAGAAATTGGTGACTTAGACCTGCATACACCGCTACCGCCGCTAACACTTATTGGGATTTAGTACTAGTTATTACTTTTTTTTTAAACAGTGTCCTGTCTGGCAATGTGGCAATAAGAATAATTGTCTTGATGCCAAAAAGAGCCCAACAGATTTTACTTTCACAGTACTAGTTATTACTAATGTTACAAGCCAAGATCTGCATACTGTACATAACATTATAGTTGCTCTCTAGGTCCATAACTACACAATACACCTGGCTACACCCAAACAGTCAGATAAGTAAACCATCTGTTACCATTTTTATTGGTTGTTTGGTTAACCAATTAAATTGTTTAATCTGGGATTACGGGCTTGGTGAGTTTCTGACCAATATATTGGTTAATCTAGCCAAAATTATTTTAACCAGCTAGAGTAGCTGTTTTTCCAAACTCCTGAACGGGTTTCTCTGTAAAATTAGTTTAAGGCTGCGGTGAAACCACTATGGTTGCTATAACTGCACACTGCAAAAACCTTTGTAGCATCACCTGAAGAGGAGGGTGATTAAAAACTAAACAAGTGCTACTTCTACTCTCCTTTAAAAAGTAATTTAATATAACATGTATTGTTTGAAATGCTTTTTTTAACATAATATTATCATCTCTTTTTTTTAAGGCAGTAATTTTGGTTTTCATTTGCAGCCACATTTTTATCAGCCTTAGCAGCCCTGATGAATTAAATAGCTTGAAGTAAACGGATGCTCCTCTCCACTATTACCTTGTTTTACCTTTAAACAAGCATAGATTATTTATGAATATAATTTAGGAAGTTACTTCTTGGTTTTGTGTCTCCTTCCAGCGAACCTCTTCACGTTCTACATGATCCGTTTCCGTAAATGTGGGATGTCCAGCTCAGCCATCGTTTACCTGAGCTGTCTGGCCATTGTTGACACGTTCTATCTGGTGTGGGTCATACTTCTGGACCTGACTCTGAGCTTTTGGATCCTTCAACCCTTCTGGCACTTCTTCCCCTGGTGTGGTATCCTTGGGTTCCTACAGTACGGCTCTCTCTACAGCTCCTCCTGGATTGTGGTGGTGTTCACCATCGAGCGCTACCTGGTCCTCCGCAGCCCAGCATCCAAGCAGAACCTTTCCCAATCCTGGGCCACTAAAATGATCTGCACGGTTGTTGTCCTGCTGTCCCACCTGGTGTCTGTGCCCATGGGCTGGATCAATATCGTCACACCTGTGAACTTCACCATACATGGGGAGAACACAACCCTCCCTCGATGTCGATATCGCAATCACACCTACTCTACAGTTGTAGTGTGGATAGCTACCTTCCTCTCCGGAGGAATTCCCATTGTGTTGGTCATCACCTTCAATTGCCTCATTGGGTACCACCTATGCCGGGCCAGTAACCTCTTCACAAAGGAGGAACGACGTTTTATGTATGGAAAGAGCACCAGAAGCACATTGAAGAGAACGATTCTCCTGCTGGGAACCGTCTCTGTGGCCTTTGTCGTTCTTAGCCTGCCTCGATTTGTCACATACTGCATCCTTAGGACCAGGTACAATGATGAAACCTTCAACAGAAATGACTACAGCATTCCCATCAATGTAGCCGGGGACATGGCTAACATGCTACAGAACCTTAACTCCACCACCAACTTTTTGTTGTACTGCATGGTTAGTCGTCGCTTCCGGCAGGAGTTGGTTCAGACCATGAGGTGTAAGGCAACGTCCAGCGATCTGAGCTCCCTTCTGAGCAACACCACTATGAAGGTTTTCTCTGTTGTAAATAACACGGCTTCCCCATCCAGGAACTCTATGACTGTGGTTTTAACCAGTCTCAAACCAATGGGGTAGAAAGGAACGGTTTAAATGGATTTTGGCTTCGGTTGAATCAGGTCCTCTGACTGAGCTCCTATGATGATGATGCCAACATTTCAGCCTAATAAATTATCACAAAACAGTTTTTATTTCAACTCCATTTGGTTTAGGATTTTTCAGAAAGAATAAATGCACTAAAGAGGGGATGGAAACTCATGTTGTTAAATAAGTTTTCACGTAGTGAGAATCATTGTTAATGCCAGCAATAGAATCAGACATCCCTCTCGGTCTCATTGCTAATACAACCTAACATATTAAGTTACCTACCTACCAGGATTGCAACAAATTCATTCATCTTATTACTGATTTGTGGTATGTGCTGTTTGCCACCTCTACTTGCTGTGCAGCCAAGTGTAACTCGGATGCATCAAGAAAAGTTCCAAAAAGGCCATAAGAAAATGCTGTCTGAATCCTTGAAATTGCGCAATGCTGGCATATCTGGCATAGACAGCAGACCAGATCAGTAGTGGCATCACCAGGGGAGTTACTGGAATGAAGTCAGAGAAACAGTGAGTAAAGTTTGCTCATTATTGCATTAAATACCTCCACAAACACCTCGATAGGGGCAATGTTTTCATGCCCCAAAGCAGTTTGTAGTAGGCAATGGTTAGCATGTATGGTTAGCATATATGAACTACTCCACGGGTAGGGCACCCAACTTGCAAAACAGTTGCACAGCACCTCATGCTATCCTGCATATTCAATTCTGTTTATTTTTTATTCCATTCAATAACATTCTCTTTAAACATTCTGTCCTCACAATCAACAAAGTCCTAGCTTGTCTCCTTGCAAACCTTGAGGTACTGTGAGGAACTACTCCGGTTCAGTGTGTAGCCAGCATTTACTTCCTGGTTACTGGATCCTACAGTATGACTTCCCAGAGTTGTCAAAACAGAGCATTGCGTTTGGTATTTTATGTTGGCAAAAGTGCAGCAGCCTGCAAACAAGAAAGCTAGCAAGAATGGTTGACCAGAAAAAGTCTCAACAATACCTAAGAAGCCTCGGCATCCTTCACAATTATTTGCACAACTACTGACTGTGACTGAATCATCCTCAGTGGTCATCTTGATTTTTTTGTGAGAAGTGAGAACTTACTCGACAAATGTGTTTTCATCTCCGTTTTATTGTACTTAGTCTTATTCAGAAAAAGTAATGCAAAAACACCCTAAATTCTTCCAATGGTATATTGAGAAAAGCACTTAAAAGTTGTTTGTGGAAACATTTGTTAGACTCCTAAGGCCACTATCTCCCCACAATGAAAGCATGTCAGAATCCCATCCATGAGGGATATTGTCCTGCACCTTGCACCTTTTAGATTTGTCACTGCACTGACACATCTGAATCAAATAATTGGTTTTTTTTATCAACTGGTGTGTTGGATCAGGGAGATATCTAAACGTTGCAGAATATTGGCGTAACGTTTCAATTTCTTTAAAGAATTCAGCAGACTCTGCAAGTAATCACTCAGCAGGGGAATACAGGAACCTCTGTGAAGCAGAAACTGGGCTAATGGTTCTCTATTTTAACAGCTGGACCAGAGAAAAAGGCACCAACTTTCTCAGGTTCTGGGAGAAGGGGAAGAAGGATGTTGTAGGGTCCTTTGTAGATCTTGGAACCATGGTAACGTCACTTCAGGCTTGGATAACAGATGTAGTTCTCGAATGAGACAGGAGGAAAGAGTAATGCAGGTACTTGCACTGACGAGGAACCTCTATTTTGGTTTTTAAGGAGAGAGATCATGCTTGTTGTTCTGGGGACAGACAAAAAGTCAGAGTCAATACAACCCACAGCCAGGGAGAGGGATCTGAGCAAAGTCGAGACTCCGCAGCCTTAGAACCGAAACAAGGTTAAAACGTTAGAGACAGAATGAGGCTTATAGATCATGGGACTAGGCGAAAAGGCGGTGGTCAGGAAGTGTTGAAGTCCAGAAACCATTAAACTCTATGAGGTCCAGCCAGGTTGAGGCAAAGGCAAGGCAGTTTCCAGATAGAAAGAGGATAAGAAACAAGGAATCAAGCAGAGATGGAACGCTGGACATCTCCTAACCTAATGGTTTTCAATAATCTGGCCCTGTCAACTAGTTTGTCATTTGCCTTTAAACACTGGAGCACAGCTGGGAGGAATGAGTTTAGTTGAGAGTGAGCGGGAGCAGCACAGATGTGCTCAATGAGCAATCATAAGGCGGGGTGGAGAGTGATGGGAATTACAACCAGCTGAGAGGCAGGAATCATGACAACAGGTCAGGAAGGACAAGAGGAAGACATCAGTTTGACTCTAAAGCTTGCGTTGGGCATCCCTGATACCCCGCTGCCTCCTTTTAAATAATTGGTAAAAGATTAGCACAACTGTTGTCAATAGGTGTTTTTGTCACTATAAGATCTTGTGTTTAAGTAGCTTTGAAAATATTCAAAGCAAGCCCTGTGTACCAAAACCCAGAACACAAATTCTACCTCCTTATTTTTTGACAAAGGTAATCTTGGCAAAAATGGTTGAAATTGCAGGCAACCAGATGTTCACTCAGTTTTTCTAAAAAAAAAAGTTTTTGACACCTATGTAGGAGCCTTTGTCAGTTCTGATGGCTAACACTACCGCAATCTGTAGTTAAGCGCTGATGTTTTTAAGCACCTAGAGATTGATGGTCCTAGGCACATTCAGTTTGATTAAATTCAATTCAGTCTATTTATATAGCGCCAATTCACAGCATGTCATACCAAAGCTCTTAATAAAGACAATTAAACCAGATCATACAGTTAGATTGGTGGCAACTTAGCAACCCAGGAGACATTCAGGCCAAACGCAGTGTCTGCGGTGTTCATCGAGGACAGCAGCCGTGCAGATTATTTTAGTGGCCCAGACAGAGTTGTAGATGTTTTTAAGCTGAAACCACAACCTGCCCCCTCTGTTAAGTGATGGATTTTCTCTTTTGACAAAAATGTCACTGTCCAAGATAGAAACATTAGCCCCATTTACACTACTCTCTGAAAAAAAAATCAGTGCCGAGCTTGAATCAGTTAACCGTGCCGAGCACAGTTTCTTAAGACCGTTTACACACTGCGCTAGCACGGTTCCTCGCCTTCTAGTGACGATATACGGTACTACTGCTCTCTAGAGGTAAACAAGCAAATCCAGCTGGCGGCGCCGATAACATTTAGGTAGTTTGCAGAGAGTCAGGCAAAGAAGGCAGCCTTTGGTGAATTTACTCGACAGAGTCGGCTTTTGGGAAGTGGATACGACAAACGATAGACTAATCAGGGCTTACAGACACAGGAAACAATGACGTTCTCATACTGCTGAGTAGAATCATCACTGGAAATCATGTGGGATGGTAGAGAAGCTAGGATTTTTATGAATGTCTGAAATTGCATGATTACGGAGGCTGACTGTAAGGAGGTGACACGGTCAGCTCATGCGCTCATTGGCTACGTTCACACTGCAGGCCTTGATGCTCTATTCCGATTTTTTGTGAAATCCGATTTTTTTCGCGTTGCTGTTCATATTTCCAAATATGCGAATTGTATGTGATATACAACACAGGTATCCCGCATGAGCAGTAGAGGACACAATCACGTCACAGGCCAGCGTGCTCTTTTTTTCCAGAAGTAAACGTAGATGGTAGTGCCGGTGCGCACTAGCGGTCTTTTCCAACAATAAAAACACGATTTTTTCAATATCTTTAAAGATAAATACTGCTCTCTGCATCATCATCTGCCATGGTTGTTGTTTTTCTTGCCGCTTCTACGTAGCAAGACACAGAATAGTGACCTTTGTCGGGTTTTAATGACGTTCACACATAGGTCGCATTTGAAAAGATCAGATTTATATCGGATTCAGGACCACATAGCCAAGCGGCCTGGGTCGGATTGAAAAGAAAACCGGATCTGTGCTGTTCAGACTGACATGAAAAGATCAGATCCAGGTCGCATATGGGCAAAAAAAAATCGGATTTGGGTCACTTCAGGGTGCAATGTGAACGTAGCCTTTCTTACCTGGGAACTGATGCAGAGTTGAACAGCGCCGAGACCTACTGATGACCTTGTACCAGTGTAGCGCACTGCTGGTTAGGTGTTGAAACTGTCAGAAAAAAGTGAGAAAACGTTTGTTTGTCTGCAGTTGACACCTGTTTAGTGGTTTCCATGACCTGCAATAACTGAGAATTTGCACAGGCACAAGGGTGATGTTTGTATAATATGTATAACCTGCCAATTTGAAAGAGTGTACTTTTTTTAAACTTGGCTTTGTTTGTGACATTCTTCGAATAAACTTTTACCAAATTATGCTATCAAAAGGCCTCATATAGGGGGTCATAATTATCTTTTTTAATTAATGGTAGTTTCTATAAGCAGATTTGAGTGCATGATGAAAAATGGTGATTTAACCTGCTGTATTTTCTTTGTTTTTGTTTGCAATTGTTAGCAGAGTGTAGTAAATTAAACTATTTCTGTTAGTAACATGTTTTACTTCTACTGCCAGCATTAGCATGTCTATAGTTTGGCCATTCATTATTCTCTTGCATGGGTTATTGAATGTAATAAAAGGAACTGGAGGTTGACAATATCGAGTTGGGTAAAAGGTCCTGTTTTTTTTTATCAGTCAGTCAATGTTTACGGCACGTTAGGGACAGGCCTAACATAAGAAGATAAGAAAGGGTCACTGAGACCTGTCACTTAAGTAACATGTGCCACTTTCAATGCACTCAAACTCTCAATAGTATTTAATGATCAATATTGTGGAGTTCATAAACCTCTGAGTCATTTATTATAGCACTACTTTTCTAATTGAGTTTTTTATTATTATTTTAAAAGATCAACCTATTATCTGGGTATCAGATTTCAAGTTTCCCTGCAGGTCGTCTGAAAAGCTTTAGTCAAATTAATCTGGTTGTAGCTTTCACTTTTATTTCCAGGCTTCCAGTAACCAAAAGTCAATGAAGCAACATAATATCAGACTCACTAATGGGGTTTTAGGGGGTAATTGTTACAGTATATGATGATTTATGTCATATCTAATTATGTAAAAGAAATGGTCTCATGTTACCTTTCTTTGTATTACATGTTTTAGTACAAAGATTTACTTCAACAAAGCAGCCAGCCTGCCTGCCATTGATTGTTGGGGACATTAAGAAACTCAAGGCACCACATAAACTCCCAACTTGTTAGACGATATATATCCAGCAATGATCCAATGTCCAAAACTATATTACCTAGATCATACGTCTCAAACTCAAGGCCTGCTGACGGAATCTGTCTCCATACGGTAGATTAATCATGCCTTAAGAGCTAAAAACCGGCATATTATATCTATATAAATAGCAGTAAATTTATACACTGGAAAAACGAAATAGAAATAAATAAAATGTCTTAAATTAAGTGTATTTAGGCTTAATTTTAGTACGGTAGGTAAATGAATGCCAATGGAATGAGTATTTTTACTCTTAAAATAAGATAATTAGATAACATGCACTTGAAATAAATAAATAAATAAATAATTATTTTAGATGTAAATTGTCTTGTTCCATTGGCAAAATGTGTCTTTTACCTCCTCAATCCAAGAACAAATGCACTTATTTAAAGAAAAAAATTACTTTAAAAAATACATTTTTTACAGTGCAGTGTTCTTTTCCTATACGAAATGATAAGATAAAAAGTGTCATTTATAGAGCTGCAACCTAAACTAGCTAGTTCAAACACCTCAGGATGCTAAATGCTTAAAACCAAAAGTTAAACTTCAAACCATCACTTATCTGATTATTTTGTTGTCAATTATCTGACCTCTTAAAAAGAGACTCCAAATAGCCTTTTATCCCTAAGTGGTCATTTGATCCTTTTGACCAGGCATCCCCAAAGTCCTCGAGGGCCGCTGTCCTGCAGGTTTTAGAGGTTTCTCTGCTCCATAACAGCTGATTTACATTGATGGTTGATTAACAGGCTTTTGCTGAACTGCAATCAGCCTTGCTACAGCAGATAATCCTCAGGCTGGTGGCCCTCGGGGACTGACTTTGCCTGCTTTAGACTAATAAATCTATAAAGCCGGACATTGAGTCTGAGTTAGCACAACATTGTGACTTCTACACCATGAACAAAATCTAGATAAGTCATTTTTTCTTAAAATAAGTGCATTTGTTCTTGAATTGAGGAGATAAAAGAGACATCTTGCCAATGGAACAAGACAATTTAGATTTAAAATAAGAAAACACAATTGCATTGTCTTATTTCAAGTGAATATTATCTAATTATCTTATTTTAAGAGTAAAAATACTCATTCCATTGGCAAACTATCTCATTTACCTACTCAAATTAAGGGTAAATACACTTAATTTAAGACATTTGTACTTATTTCTAGATAATTTTCCAGTGAACAATGTATGATACAAAAATTCAGTAAAGGACCACATAAAGAGGGGCAGAAATAGACAGAAAAAAGACTTGCAAGTGCTTGATCTTTCACATAACACTCTCAGGTTTAGATGTCCTAACATGTAGTTTTCCAAACAGCACCTATGTGGAGTTTTTTTTTTTCTTTTCCAGAGACGTTTAAATACAAGTGACAGGAAGTAAGGTAAAGTGGTCCTAAAGTTATAGATAGATCTGGCTGAGGAGTATTTTTTGGTCAAAGTTAAGCTTTGGGAATCTTCTTCCAGCCTATATGCCAACTGAACACCATCTAATGGAGCAAGATGTGTCTCAAAAGTTTCCTTCTAACTGTTCTTCCCCATTTTAATATCAGGTCATCTCTAAGACAAACAGTTAAAACTGGAAAAAAATCAAAATCTAGATAAGTAATGTTTTGCTTAAATTGTGCATTTATTCTTGGATTGAGGAGGTAAAATACACATTTCTCATTCATCTTATTTACCTAATTAAATTAAGGGTAAATACACTTAATTTAAGACATTTTGCTTATTTGTAGATCGTTTTCCCAGTGCGGTATACCTGTTTTTGATAAATTTACTCAATGCCCAGAGTCATTTGCATAAATGAGTCACAAGGCATCAAAACTTTGCATAAACCAGGAAGAGGGAATATTTCCTGTTTGCCTCGATGGTCTGAAGTGCGGCTGAGGAGTAGGGAGACAGAAGCTGAAGTGAGTACTTTCGGCTTTGTTCTTCTTGTTTCATTCCTCTTTTGAGGTTCGGGACACAAATGTTGATGTTGTTCTTTGGAAGACACCCCCGGCATACTTTCCAGTCAGTAGCAATGACCTTTGTACTTTTTGTGCGATCAGGTTACATTCCAGCCAGTCTCAACAGGTAGAGGTGTCGTTTCATACAGTTCAGTGATAAAGATTAATTACTGAGTTAAAGAGCTCGTGAGAAAGATTTCTCCATGTTCAGAGTCATACTTTTAATTCTGGGATAGATATACGTAGCAGCAGTTTCTGTTTGACATCCTGGGACTGCAGTTGTTTTCATGGCTGTTCTTACGCAACATTTCTTTCTGTTTCAGTCGTTCTAGTTTCTTAGATTCCTGATATATTGTTCTCCCCTCCCTTACGGCAGATTTCTGTCTAACATGGAAAGTAACAAAGGTAGGTAACACCTTCTTCTTCAGCCTGTCTGTCTTGTTGATCTAAAAGTAGTTCCCTGTAAACTGAGAGCATGTTGTGCGTTGGTTTGTTGTTTCAGGTCCTTGCTCTCATCGGAGCATTCCCATTGAGACGGATGAGAGAATGACAGTGTCCAGTGTTGACTTGGCCATGATGCCCTCTTGTAACAATTGTGCTGATCATGAAGAGCAAGGTAGGAAAGCTGAGAAGCATGGCTGGGATAGAGAGGTGTGTGAGCAGTTCCCTGGGAGGCTCCCTGAGGGCTTGAACCAATGTGAAGGAAGAACAGCTTCTCGGGCTTCTTCTGGCTTTCCTTTTATGGCCCAACAAGCGGCTCACCCAGATCATCCTGTCAGACAGCAACAGCTATTCTACGGACGACATCCCATGAATGATCACAGGAGGGCCCTCATGGGTTCTTCTTTTGAAGAACCAGAGTTTTTGGAGCCCCCGTTACCTCTCATGTCAAACGTAAACATGGATCAGCATAATCTACAACAATACCCAACACCATTCATGCCAGGTCAGTGGAACTGCTGCATCTTTCCCATGATAACATTTGGGATCCACACGTTGAAATGTGCTTCTTTTCACCTACAAACCGTCTTTAAATAGTTCCTATATTTGGTTAATAAGTAATTCACATCTGGACCTAAAAGAAAGACCAGCATATACAGTGCTCTGAGAGTCTACTCGTACCCATCAATTATCCTAGTGTGTTTTTCATTCAATTCCAATAGTTATAACTGACAAATGACCCAACTAGTCACCACCAAAATCAGAGTCGCCCTGGCAGTATTTCTAGGGTGTGTGTTTCCCTCATTCCAACAGCTCCCACTGTTTATTCCCCTAACTTTAGAAATGGCTTTGCAACACCTCCCAGCTAGAGAGGTCCCAGTGACTTCTGGTTGATTTTAACACCTACTTCATGTTGTCAGACAGCTTCTGTTTACCTGGCTCTTGGTTCTATAGGTGTGGCAGTAATATGGTCTGAGTGGGGAGTTTGGAAAATGGACCAAAATATACAAGAATAAGAACAAAAAAATCTGATGATGGGAAACATTTAAGTCAGACAAAAGATTTCATCCATCCATCCATCCATCAAACCATACATCCATCCATCCATCAAACCATACATCCATCCATCCATC
>NW_015150831.1:668837-673828 GCF_000732505.1 Cyprinodon variegatus
TCCATCCATCCATCATCCATCCATCCATCCATCCATCCATCCATCCATCCATCCATCCATCCATCCATCCATCCATCCATCCATCCATCCAAGGAACTTGGAAAGAAAAATCACATTGCTGCAGCATGTAGTGTCACTTCCTCAATGGAAATAAATATCTGTTCAGAAAGCAGAGTGATCTGTTAATGTCAGGTGAAGTTTGAGCTGTGGATCTGCTGTGGGTTAATGACATTGGTCTTGGTGAGAAAATGGGCCAAACTCTACTCAAGAACAGATCTATTGGGTCCAAAGTGTATTTCATCCAGCTGATTTCATTAGTTCTCTATTAGTTGATTAAAAAATACATAATTTCAGATTTTTTTAACCATAGTACTCTACAGAATTTGTACATACTATGCTGCTTTCAAAAATGTCTACTACATTGTTGAGTTTTTCTGTGAAACATATGCAATATGTGGCAGAGATGCAGGCAGCCTATCCAACAGATTGTTTGTTCTGCCGTCCTTCTCTACAGGCCCTGTTCCAATGCAGAGACAGGTTCCCCATCCTGCACCTCACCACCACAACAATCCCTGCTGTCACAATCAGGGCACTCCTCCACACCCACAACAGTTCGTTGTCAGATTTATTTATTAGTATGCATCGGTATCTACGATGTGTTGTGGACTTTGTCCTCCTGATGGCTCATGTCCTCTACAGGAATGGCCCACAGGGCAGGCCTCATCTCCAAGGTGTACCGTGTGTGCCACGTCCTGCTGATGTGATGCGTGAAGTCAGTGTAGACTGCTCAGGTGTTGCAGGTCCAGGAGCGGTCACCAGGGAGGTCAGGAAGACCATCAGCTTGCCGGAGGAGAGCAGTAAGCCACATGATCCTGATGTAACACCTGTTTGTAACGTTTTAACTACCAGATAAAAGATGTTTCACATCCCTCTTTATTCCAGGGAATGTTTTCATCACGTATTCAGTCGACACAGCTGATGAAATAATAAAATTTGTTGCATTTCTGACCAACCAAGGGTTCAAACCAGCCGTAAGTTCTTCTTGTCTTTCTATCACCTTTTGATCCACACATATTTTACACACTAACCATTTTACTAATCTGCACAGATTGATATATTTGACAATCCAATCCGAAGATTGGGCATCAGCGTATGGATGGACCGCTACCTGAATGATGTGAGCCTGACTGATGACTTGTCTGTCTTCGTGAAGATGAGTGTTCTCTAAAAGCTGAGTGTTGCTTTTTGACAGAAATCGGTGCTCATTATCGTGGTCATCAGCCCCAAGTACAAGGAGGATATAGAGAGAGTAGGAGACGACGAGCATGGCCTCCACACCAAGTATATCCACAACCAGGTGAGTTGACTCTGCACCTGCCAAAAACTGTTTCCTGTGAAAACTGCCCTCTTGTGGCTGCTTGCAAACTTGCAGTACAGTAATGCATCCATAGACTAAATAAAACACTGAGCTGTAGGAAAACTTCTACCTATGTGAACCTTGTCTTTTACCGCTAATTCATCAACATTTTCCATCCTTTGTTTTGCCACAGATTCAAAATGAGTTCATCCAACAAGGCTGCCTGAACTTCAGGCTGGTCCCTGTTTTGTTTCCAAATGCTACTAAGGTGAGAAAACCCTGCAGGTTCTGTTACATTTTCCCAAAAATCCTTTAGTATCATTAAAAAATATCTGATTATGATAGGCTGCACAGTAGTGTAGGTGGTAGTGCTGTTGCCTTGCAGTAACAAAGTTCAAAGTCCAGTTCACACTCCAGTGGGTTTCTGCCGGTGTTTGCATGTTTTCCCTGTGCATCTGCGGGTACCATCCAGATCCTCCAAACGTCCTTCCTTTCAAAGACCAAAATCATGACCATTAGGTTAATTGGTGTCTATAAATTGCCATTAGATGCCAGTGTGTGCATGGTTAAGTGGCTCTGTCAATGGTGTACCCCTTAAGGCTGATTTATGCTCAGAAACCAGGTTGTGTGCGTGTGTGTCGCAGTTAACGCAGATATGCCCCGCCCTTTCTGCAGACACTCTGGTGCACCTCATCAAAATTGTAGTTGACCGCAGACAGGAGGCCTCTGATTGGTCCAATCTACATCCGCTCTACACTATGCATATTTCCTGTTTGGTACCTTACAGGCTTGTTTTGCTTGTATGAACGCCATTGTGGAAAACGAATAGTGAAGTTGGACCAGCGAGGTGCACAAGAACGTTGGGACCCTTTTTCCACCTGGATCTCCGCTCTTTTCCCCCCTTATTGTCGCACAAACTTGCCTCCACCTCCTCAGGCCTCGGCCGTATCTAGACCCACAGCTAGTTCCTGATTGTCCTCTTGCATTGTGGAGTGGAATAACATAGGGCAGACCACGCTTCACAATTGGGAATAAATCAAAACCATCTGCATCATACCTGTGAAAAGCTCAGTGTGACACACTGCTGCGGGGAGTATAACCAGCCCTTTAGGTTGACAATTAGCAAAGCAAAGGATGAATTTCAACCAATGGGAATGGTGCAAATTACGGTAGGTGATCAGAGGAAAGCAGAACCGTGATAGGCACAGTGGATAAAGTGAAGAAGAAATGCCGAGAGAGTGCAAAACTCATCCTCTGCAGGAAGTACAACTGCTTCTGTGACCTTTTCACCAGTGAGGTGGTGTTTATAGTCCAGGTGAGGGTGTCTGTGATTTGCACCCCCAGGAATTTGGTGCTGCTGACCACCTCTACAGCTTCTTGTATCAGTTAGTCAGGTGACTAGGCCCTACAGTTCCATTAGATGGTAAAAGAGGGGATTGTTTTTTCTGTCTTTGGTCTGGACCACATGTTGATTTCGTTAGAACATTAAACCCCTTTTTGACGCTTTCGATGAAGGTTTTGAAATAGAATAAGGCGGTAAAGCTGGTATAAGGGTAGTTTATGGGGATAATCTGATCTTGTCTGGTTTTCTCTTTCTGTTAGAAACATGTGCCCAGCTGGCTCCAGAACACCAGGATCTACCGCTGGCCCAATGACACCCAGGACCTGCTCCTGCGTCTGCTCAGGGAGGAGCGCTACATCATCCCTCAGAGAGGAGCTGACCTTACCCTCACTGTTCGTCCTTTGTGAGGATGCAAAAAAAGGGACTCTTGGAAAAACATTCACCCTCCAGAAGCTCAAAATACCGAATCATATCGCATTAATGTAGAATTTCAGATCCTTTGGAATCTTTCCCTTTTGTTTTTAAAGGCATTATTTCACCTTCAGCATTTTATGGTTCAATCTATACTGTCAGATGAAAACTGTTAATCTGTTAATTCTGCCTGTTATATCCCCATGGATTACTGATTTAGGAGGCAGCAAAGGAATGGATAAACACAAACAAAGTTTTTTCTTCAATACATTTTATTGAATTTTCTCTTTTTTGACACAACAAACTTTCACTGAAAAAATGAATACAATCATTTCTGGCATTTAATTAATCAGATTTAGTTACTTTAACACAATTGTTTCATCTTAGCAGGGTAGAAAAATGTGTTAAAGTAACTAAACATGATTAATTAAATGCCAAAAGGGGTTATATTATTTTTTTCAGTTTTGTAACATGCACAACATACACACTTACATTCACTCATGCATTCAGCATTCAAACCTGCATTTGTCTAGTTCCATAAATATACAAAATCCCTTTAGATTAAGGCAGAGAAAAATAACAAGGCGATATATGAATAGAAACTGTAGTAAAGACATCCATTCAAGACACCCATCAAAAATCTCCACCTTCAGTCCCTATGACCCTCATATATGGCTCCCTTAGTTTCTTAGTCTCGTTGTATGTTAGTTTTGTTTTTGAGTGAATCTGCAACTTCTTTCCTGCAGAGTCCCATTGAGGGGGGCTCCATGCTCCTTCAGCATAGTGCAATAGATCTTCTGGCTTGAAGAAGTCCGTAGTCTTTCAATGCAGTTGTCCTCTGCTCTGCAATTGTTTAAATTCTATTGTGTATGTGCCTAGAACACAGATTTTAATCTCTAATGGGACTTTCAGAGTAAACTATTCAGACAGGCACCTAATAACATCCTTCCAAAACCTCTGGACTTTAAGACTTTCCAAAAAAATAAGAAAATTAAGAACAATCCACTGGACTTTGTTTCCAAGTTTGAAGATGTTTCTCTTCCCGTCCAGGAAGCTTTTTCATTTCAAAATGTCAGGAATAGCATTGAGTTCCAGGTTTTATACAGTAGCCCAACAAAGCCTTGTTTTTGTTTAGAAAACATGTAAATTGAAACGGGCGAACGGGTCCACCCCTTTGAAATGAGGGTAATTTGGCTTCTTTGTTAGTCTGCAATGCTCCATACCTGTCTATGTCTCTGAAAGGGGGTCATTAAAGTGAATTGTTGGCCTGGCTGAATAGGCGAGGTCTTCTGTTCCCCCATTTAAAAGAGGCAGACCCCTTCGTCCGTTTCAATTTGCATGTTTTCAAAATAAAAACAAGGCTTTGTTGAGCTACTGTATGTAACCTCAAACTCAACACCATTCCTGACATTTTGATTTGAAAAAACTTCCTGGATAGGAAGCGAAACATCTTCAAACTAGGAAACGAAATCCAATGGATTGTTTTTAATCTTCTTTTTTTGGAGTGACTATGACCTGGATGACTGAGAACCTTCACCAGCATATTGCACCCCATTTTGGGATGAACTTTAAGACATTCTCACAAACAATGGAGAAAAGTTCCTTCTACAAGTAAACATTTAGTGCAATCATCTGGAATATCACTGGACATATGATGAAGCCTAACTGGTGTTATATAGGTTCTCATAAGCCATTTATATTGCAGAATTTTGTATAGTGTGATCCGGACCCAACCTGATTTAAAACATTTATAAATTATCTCATGTTTTCCAACGGCAGTGTCTAATTTCACTTTCGCCGCTTCTCCTGTTACTATGGTAAAGCCCTCCAGCACCAGGCTGCTCATGATCCGTGTGTCAGTCTGGGTTGCTGCTGCTGCTA
>NW_015150831.1:673838-685197 GCF_000732505.1 Cyprinodon variegatus
TTCTGTTTAAAGAAACAGATTATAATTGAAAATGTCTCCAGACCTTTACTGGTTGATGATTTTCTTTATTCGGACCCCTCTGCACATCATTCTGACGTCATCTGCATGTTCTACATGTTTTTTCTCTCGTTATTAATAAAACACTTTTTACAGATTATATGGGTTTTATTTTACACTCTGATTCTTTATGATAATTGACCAGTAGGTGGCAGTATTCACCAATAAAAACACTATGAGCCCTGGTAGTTTTTCCTCTGCTGTGCTGTTTTATATTTGTTGTAAGATAAGGAATAGAAACTAACAGGTGAGGAAGTTATTTTGAGATAAAAGAGAAATAGGTGCCTTAAAAAGGTATCAGAAAGTTAACAGAACTGTAGACCAGCCACAACTGAAACATCCGGTCCAGATGTTCCACAGCAGCACCCTGATAAGCCTTCCCTGTGTGGGGCACCTGTAACGACCAGACTTCAGCCTAAACCTCCTCTTTCTGCATTGTTGCAATGCTGGGTGTACCGCAGGAGGTTGGGTGATTTGCACACATTTGTTGGTGTGTGTGTGTGTGTGTGTGTGTGTGTGTGTGTGGTGGGGGTGTGTGCATGTTATCAGCACCAGGTCCTGTCTCTGCAAACACCAGTGCAGCCAGAACCAATAAATCCAGCCTTTGTTATTGTGTTGCAGGACTTGCAGGACAATCCACTCAGCCTTATCTTGTGCGGCCAAAGCTTTGAGACGCAGACATTTCCCCCATTTTAGGACTGGAGCCCCACATCTTCTGTTTCCCACAGACATACTTGCATGTTATAACCTGTAGGCTGTACTTGTTTGTTTTTAGATTTTCCTATTGCTCTAGATTGGATTAAAATTTGTGGCTTCTCATCTGAATTTACGTCTCATCTTTGACTGGAACGTTCTAATGAATGGATTAGCTTTGATGTAAATCTTCCAATTGCAGCTCTGGCTCTATGATCAGGATTTCTGTCATGCTGGAAGGCAAAAATCCCCCCCATCCCCCCATCTCAGTCTTTTAATTCAACAAAAAGGTTTTTCTTCCAGGATTTTTCTGTGTTTTGCTCTTTCTGTGTTTCCATCAAAACAGACCAGCTCCCCTGTCACCTCCGAGAAGCAACCTTTGGGATAACAAATTGTTATCGCGGTCAGTTTCACTTTGATCCATGTTTTTCTTTTTTTATTTTCTAGTTTTATTGGTTTAATTCCTATTTTGTTGTGTTTTTTGGAAATATTTAAGCTCTTAGTTATTTCTTGATTGCTCTCTTGTGTTTGTTTCCTTTTCCCTAGCTCCTTTATAGAATCCTCTCTTCACACCTGCTCCCAATCAGCTCATTAGTCCTGTCTTTGTTCAGTCTCCCATATATACTCTCCCTGTGCAGTTCCTCAGTGCTGGTTCCTCGTCTTTTCCTGGCTCCTCATGCATGTTTTCCCTGATGTCACCAAGGTTCTGTTTTTTTCTGTACTTTTTATGTTGAATTCCTGCCTTAGTTGCCTTTGAGTACTTTCATTAAATCTACAAAACTCACATCTGCCTGCTCACCTCTGCATTCCTCAAAACGTCAACCCAACCATGAAAAGTATCATATATTTTTTCTTACAGAACTGAATTCCCTAAGCATGATGCTACCACTACCATGTTTCACTGTGAAAACCTTGTATTGAGATTAATGAGCGCCATCTACCACTAATCTAACAAGCAGAGGGGTATGCTGGAAGGTTAAAGAGTTCCTTTTTCTGCTCTTTTTTTAACTCGCTAACCTCCCCCCTGTTGTCAACTTTAAATGTGACTTTTTATTTTTTCAGAATAAAGGCCTCTGAATACAAATTCTTTTTTTACAATTTATAAAATGTGATCAATTAATTGTTTTTACCATTGTGCAAATCTTTGTCAGTCTGTCTCAGATATTCTCTATGTTTGTGGTTCTGCACGGACTAATTGTGACAAAGTTCAAAGAGTGTGAGTTTACCATAAAATAGGATGCATCTCTTCTTTCTAATTTTGTTTTCCAGCCAACCATGGCCCCAAACTCAGAGATGTTTTCACATTTGTTGATCACAGAGTTCCATGTCAGAGAGGAATTTAATTATCACTTTCATTATAAAGGTGACTTTTTTCATTTAAAGATTGAAATGTTTAAGACATTTTATCGCTTTCACAACCAAAGGTTTTGACAGCGATTTCTACAGTGTATTGTGAAACAGCTGAGGGGTTTATTAGCATATAGAGGTTTTTCCTCCTTGTTGTTCTGATCTTCTTCTTACTGTGGATCAAAGCTTCCCTGATAGTGACCCATTCTTATCTTCTTAGTGTTTACAGTTCATCAATGATTGCTTGTTGTTTTTCTAATCCTGCATTTTAAGATGTGATAAGATGTTCTCAGGTGCCTGGATGTAGTTGGAGGAAATCTGATCCATCTCTTTATGTTTTTCCGTGATTCCGCTCCCACATGGGTTGCATCAGGATGCTTCCCTGTTAGCACCACCCAGCTTTTCTTCCCCAGATAAATGATTTTCCTGATATTCCAATTCATCAGAAGGTTGATTATGAGAGAAAATACGTTTGCACCAGTCCTCTGCTGCACTTCTAGCAGATTTTCAGTTTGTTCTTTGTTTTGTTTTTTTTCAATGCAAAACTGTTTCTTTGCTGTTCTTCTTTTCACATATCTGTTGTTTCCAGGTTTTTGGCTCAGGTTTGATCCTAAAAATGTCCCACAATTCATCCCTGCTTTAAAAGTAAAAGGTTCTAGATTGTAGGGTTGTTTATCTCTATCCAGTAATAATGATGGATGGCTGATTGAAGACATGTATATTGTTCCCTTACTTGAACAAAATACAGATTTGTCTGGGTTAAAATATTCTTACAAATAAACACAAACAGTTATTTTGTGGAAATTAAAAACATCACTGAACCAGTTCAATTTGGGAAATGATCTTAATTGCAAAATGTGGTGAAATTGTTAATTATATTCAAGGGAGTCATGGTGTAATAATCATCATTTCAGAAACATTAACAAGTCATGCACTGGAAAAACAATCTAGAAATAAGTGAAAATTACTTAAATTAAGTGTATTTATCCTTAATTTGAGTAGGTAGGTTGAGATAGGTAGGTAATTAGATAATATGGACTTGAAATAAGACAATGTAATAACTTTTTTCTTATATTAAATTGTCTTGTTCCATTAGCAAAGTGTCTCACTTACCTCTTTAATTCAAGAAAAATGCACTTATTTTAAGAAAAAAATGACTTATTGAGATTTACATTTTTTTGCAGGGCAAATACTTATATATGTAGAGAAACTTATTTGGTGACAGAGATGATTTGGGTTTCTGAACTTCCCCCCCTGGTTTTTGAACCTCCTTACTTCCATGTACCATCCTGGATGGCTGTAGATGATGCTGCCTCTCTTCCTCTCCAGATTTCCACTCAGACTAATGCAACAGCCTGGAAGTGGCAGGAAGCAGAGGAGAACATCCTCTCCACTGAAGGAGCCATCACCCTCTCCAAGCAGCTGGTTCGGTTCATTCCGAGGACATCCCGCTTAACGACTTCCTGGTGATGAGAAATGCTTCATCAGCACCTTCACATTGATGGAGAGCCTGACAGGGAGCAGGCTGACCTTGAAGGAGAGCCTCAACTCTCCTAATGAGCCAATCAGAAAGCATCTGCTCAGCTTTGCCGGCAGCAAGGCTGAAAGGCTGCAAGTGTCTGCACTGGAAAAAACAGAAATAAGTAAAAATTACTTAAACTATGTGTATTTACCCTTAATTTGAGTAGGTAAGTGAGATCATTTGCAAATGGAATGAGTATTTTTACTCTTAAAATAAGATAATTAGATCAAATGCACTTGAAATAAGACAATGTAATTGTGTTTTATTATTCTAAAAGCAAATTGTCTTATTCTATTGGCAAAATGTCTCTTTTACTTCCTCAATCCAAGCACAATGCACTTATTGAAAAAAAATATAAAAAAAACTTTACAAATCAATTTTTTTTTTCCAGTGTGAGCAACAAATTTACCTTTAAAATAATCTAAAAAATATGACGTATGCTAGAGTTGATGCATAGTTCTGAGGGAGCTTTTATCTGAAGTGCAGATTTTCCCAGGGGGATGGTCCAGTAGGGAGCAAAGCCATTTCTGCTCCGATTTGTACATTTTCTCACATTTTGTCCTAGAATGAAAACTAAAGATCTGCAGACAGGATGGATAGTAAGTAAGTAAAATTTATTTTTAGAGCACTTTTCACAGATACAAATCACAAAGTACTTCACAGTAAAAAATGCAATACAATAAAACAATGTAGAATGCAATGTATATCTACATTTTCAAAACAAATGGAAACATAAACTGCAAAAAATTGAAATTCAAGTAAGTTTATTTTTCTTAGAATAAAACGTTTATTTCTTGAATTAAGTAGTTAAGAAATACACTTTGCCAGTGGATTAAGGCAATTTACATTTAAAATAAGAAAACACTGCAGTCTCTTATTTCAGGTGCATAATATCTCATTTTATACTTATTTTAAAGTAAAACTGTTCATTCCATTGGCAGATTATCTCATATACCTGCTCAAATTAAGGATAAATACATTTAAGAGATTTTTACTAATTTCTAGATAATTTTTGCAGTGTACAAACAAAGCCATAAAAGCCCCACGTCTAATTAAAAACCTTCTTAAATAGCAGCGTTTTCAGTTGCTTTTTAAAAGAATCAACAGAATTCATAGACATTCTCCAAAATATTTCTGTCACAACTGCTGCAGAATTTCAGATCATCAATGGATGTTTTGAAGTTGAGATTTTACTCACACAAATGAAACCTTTTATTAAAAATGCAAACTTTCTTTTGCTCACTCGCCTCCAAAACAAAGGGGATTAGATTAATCAGGCAGTTACTGTGGAAAACAGAACGTTCGGTAGAACTTGATACAGAGGTCAGAATGGGAATTTAAATCCATGTTTCCCTTTCTCATCGTTCTGTGATTATAATGTATGAGAGAAACTTTTTTGTTTTTTTTGTTGAACAGCTCGTTTGATGTAGAGACAGATGCAGAACTACCAGAATTGTCCAGTTTCCTTCTGATGTGTGTATAGATTAATGTTGCCACCGGTGCAGAGCTTACTAGGAGCTAATAACACACTGGAAAAAAATCTAAATCTAGATCAGTCATTTTTTTCTTAAAAAATGGATTGAGGAGATAAAAGAGATATTTTGCCAATGGAACAAGACAATTTACATTTAAAATAAGACGACATAATTGCATTGTCTTATTTCAAGTGGATATCATCTAATTATTTAATTTTAAGAAAAAGAAATACTAATTCCATTTGCAAATCATCTTATTTACCTGCTAAAATTAAGGATAAATACTCTTAATTTAATTCTTTTTTACTTATTTTTAGATAATTTTTACAGTGTCTATAGACATTTGTTTAATTTTATAGCACAGTGTGTGATTTTGAAGCAGACTAAAAAGAAAATATATTCATTTGTTTTTATATTTCTAAAAGTCAGAACGGAGAAAATTATTATTTTTTTTATTCAGGCCCCTTTAACTACGTATAATAACTTGCCCAAGTATGAAACACAGCCCACTTTTGTATAATTTCACTGAATATTATTTAAAGATCAGTTAACTCTGAAATTAGACAAATGATAAAAGGCATGTTTTAAAGCCCAAAAACAATCTATCAACGATGGAATGAAACTATTACAATAGAAATGGTTGATGAGAACATGCATTACCCTGGTTAAGTTAAATCAGTGGTCTCCTGATGTCCCAGACATGTGCATTAGGCGCTAGGAAGGAAAGCATACTCTATATCACTGCGTATGGGATTGCCTATATATGAAAAAATACTGGAAGGAAATAGTTCTGACTTTATCTGAGATCATTAGAGTGAAGACATCTCACCTGGCAGAAATATGTTTACTTGGTATATATCCAAAGAACTTTATTGTTACTCCTAACGAGTCAACTTTAATTGATTATGGACTCCTGCAGGATGATTGCTTTGTCCTGGAGAAAAATGGATGTGCCCTCGATACATATGTGGATAAAGGAGGTGGCATCTTGCATCATGTTAAGGCTGACTTATATAAGCAGGGGAAGGGCTGCAGAGTTTCAGACTGTATGGAATTCCCTTAATAAAGTCTCCTAAATGTCAAAGTGCTCAAACAGCTCAAAACTGCTGCATTGATGTGCTGTTGAGTGTTTGTGTTTTAACTTTTATTTAATTTGTTAAATGTGTGAAATATGTGAATGTTTTTTGGACATTGTGACTGTTTATTTTATGGATGCTATTGTTTTGATTACTGTCTCTTTGTACAAGTAAAATATATATTTATAACTCAATAAAGATATTATTGAAAATGAAAATTGAATGCAAATCAGAATTCTACACTGGAAAAAAAATCAAAATTTAGATAAATGTTTTTTTCCAGTGTATATGTGGCAAAAAAGTAAGATTTCATGTAATGTTAAAAAAACAAACCATGTGGTTCTGTACTGCTCCCAAATACTGAAGCTGATCAATGTGGATGGAGCTAAATCCTGGAAAACACCTGTTCTTCCTAAACTTTTACAGCCAGGTTCAGATTAGCTGTCCAGTTAAGGTGGTGAGGAAACTTCTCCATGATGAGGGACGTCACATCAGCAAGTTGGCTGATGAAATCTGTGAGGGATGGACTTAAATAATCTCTTTGGCTGATCTGATAAATGATCTCCACCCTGTTCTCACTAAGCTGCAACATTAGGCCCCTAAGCTGGTCATCCAGGTCATCGTCATTCCAAAAAAAGAAAATAAAAAAAAATCCACTGGACTTTGTTTCCAGGTTTTGAAGACCTTTCGCTTCCCACCCAAGAACCTCAAACTCAATGCTATTTCTGACATTGTGAATTAAAAAAGCTTCCTGAATGGGAAGTGAAACGTCTTCAAAACTTTGAAACAATCCAGTGGATTGTTTTAAATTTTCTTTTTTTGGATTTAGCCTCAAAGTATTTCATACTGACCAGCTGTTTAACCTCCGTCCTGTAATCATTCACAGGAACCTGAACCACTATTTTCTAAATACACTAATTTCCTTATAATCCATTTGTTTTTAGATTATGCATCAATTATTAGGTTCTACAGATTGTGCTAATTCAGTAGTGTAAAAGCATAATTTTAACATTATTTTGTGCATTTAAAAAAAAAATTAAAGTATCTGTAAAAATCTGTAGAGGATAAAGAATAAACTTCAGTTCAATTGATTCAATTTTATGGTGGCATGTTTTTAGCTTTATTTTGATAGTTTCCCAGTATTACTTCTTCCGGTGGAGTTGTGATATATTTTTCTACCAACGCTCCATGGAAAATTAATTATACCCACAGAGCTTCTAGTCTGCTTAGAGTTTTGTTTCTCTGAACTAAGTGATCTTATTAATTGTTATACACCTTCTCGATAATCCGTTATTTCTGATGGTCTGCTGCTGACTTCCACAGCTGGTTTTATTTTGAAAACCGGAAGTGCTTGTTCGTCACGTCCAGCTTCATCCTGTTGGCGGTAGGAACTGTGCTGTTTGTAGCCTGTTATGGAAGAGGGGGGAGCTCCGGTGGGGGGCTGTCTGACTGAGGAGGACTGTGGCTGGGATCCGCTCTGAGCCGTGATTTGGAAAGATAAGGCTGCACCGGAAGCTCGGTGGAACCGTCTCCCTCCACCCAAACAATAACAGCACCGAGGCAGCGCTGGAGTCCAGCATGGGGCCAGCGGACGGAGAGCTCTGGGCTGCAGCGGCTCACACGGGGGCTCCGCTCCGCCGTTGAGCTTCGCTCTCGCGGCAGCAGTCGATCCTTTTACGGGCTGTGACAGGCTGGGCGCGCGGCAGACACGGCGAGCATTGTTTCGCTTTTTTTTTTTTTTTCTTTTTTCACCGTTTTACCGCCTGACAGCCCCCCCCCCCTCCTTCCTGACCAACAGGGTCTCAGATTCTCATGGACTCCCTGCGTTAGTTTTCTCTTTTTCAGCTCTTTCTCTGTGTGAGCAGCGCTGCAGTCATGTTTGCAGTGCGGATAGTCACCGCAGACTACTATCTGTCCAGCCCCATTAAAGGCCTGGACGTGTGTTACTCTGAATTCAGGGACAGCGAAGTGAAGAAGGTGCCGGTGGTGCGGATATTTGGAGCCACTCCAGCAGGTCAGTCATCTTTTTTTTTTTTTCTCCCCTCTGTAACAGAATCGCGCGTGCTTTCTGGAGCGCGCACGCGCGCTGACCTAGCTTGTTGCTGCTGTTCGGAGCTTTGTCTCTAAAGGAAACCCAGCTGCTCGCTCAACCACTGAAAGCTGGAGTTTGGGTGTTGACACGTTGTGTCTGCGCGACGTGAGCCGCCAGCAGCAACAGCGGCAGAGGGAGACCTTCTCCTCCTTCTCCTTCTCCTCCTCCTCCCCTCCGCGCTGCTTTGTTTTCTCCCCCTGCTCCATCACGGTCTGCTGCTGCTGCTGGTGGACATGTTTCTGCTGGTAGAAAGCAGCTCACATGTGCTGCTCTTTTTTAATTTATTTATTTTTTCAAAGATTTTTATAGGTTCTTTTTCAATTTTAAAATTACAAAACACCCATAAACAGCTGGTAGAAATCGACTCACATTTGATGTTTTTATATTATTTATTTTAAGGTTTTTATTGGTGGTTTTTAAATTTGCAAAATACAAAAAACTCATAAGCAGAAAAAAAAGCAACAATAACAAAAAGCACATCACAATTTCAACAGTATTTGCACTGATATTTATCTTGTCATGCCTAAAATTAATAAATAAAATAAAGATATAATTCTAGATATAATCTTTCCCTAGATTAACAACACTGTTTAGTTATATAATCTCAGGTTCTTCTTTTCTCTTTAAAATCTTGATATTTCTTGCTTTCCAACGTGCATCTTTTACACTATTCACCATTATCCAGCAGTAGATTTCATTCCTTTCCCATGATCCCTTAAATAATCCATATGCAATATTTCTATATGTTAAATGAAAAGGTCTCCAGCTGCTTCCCAGGGTCTATGGTGGCTTTCATTTCCTGCAACCTGTGGAGTGTTTATTCAGCCAGAACACGATGCTGGTTGAAACGACAAGCAGAGCCAGGACACAAAGAGAGGAGGAGGTCTGCATCCAGATACAGACGGCCCAGCTGTTTAGAATAGAATAGAATAGAATAGAAAATCCCTTTATTGCCCCACAATGGGGAAATTACATTAATCAGCTCAGAAATATGTTTTTACATTCCATACTTTATTAATGACCATTTCCAGAAAGGTGCAGAATGCAGTATTTGATTCAGTTCCTTATGTTCACCCACTATTCTGAACCTTTATCTCTTTAATCGGTGGCGGTTCTAGACCAAATGTACCACCATGGGGGCACATGAAACAAAAAACAGGACAAGGGATTCAAATAAATTAAGACAGCTGAATGAAGGGAAATTTCCATTCAATTAGGTTGATTAAAATGATCTCTTCCAACTGAAAATATTTATTTTTGGCTTGAAAATGTTCATTTGGATCATTGTTAAAATCAAAATCCCGTAGCTATATAAATATCTAAAACAATCTAATAAAGCATTTTATTTGGGATATTTGGTCAATATACATTAATAATTTAGCAATTTAAGATATTTCAACTTAATTTGAGTTACAATTACAGTTAAAAAAAAAATAAAATCAGAATGAGAACCTAAAATTAAAAACAGATAAATTCAGCTGTAAAAATTAGAGTATGTGTTTGGAAAAAAATAAACATTTAGCAGATTAAAACTGGGATCCTATGTCCATACTATCACTCACGCTTTTAAATCATTAATAAAACTTTATTTTAAATAATTAGAACAAAAACTTTAAAGAAAAAAAGTGAAATAGATCCGAAGGACTAGTATTATGTTGTCAGTACAGGGGCACCGGCCCCCGTTGGCCCCCGTTTAGAATCGCCCATGTCTCCTGATGAAAAAACTGTAATCAATTATCTGGAAATGATGTTTTTGGGGATGTAATGGTTATCATGATCTACGTCTAGGATATTTCTGTTGATAAGTGGGGGATGATGTCTAAACGAATCTGTTGTGTTTAAATATTTCCTGCATCTAAAACAACAAAGAAGAATGAGTTTAGAAGCCAGATGTTCTGGCTCCAGTATTATCAGAGTGACGCCTCCTTTAAATCAGTTTCGCCGGGGTTCCTCTCAGGTTTAGCGTGGACTCAGCTGAGCTTCACCGACCCGGCTCTCCACATTCATCCTCCCATTCCCTTTATGTTCCTTTCAGGACTCTATTCCCAGAAATAAAATCCCATCACCATCTGGAACATATTGGAACAGAACAGGGTTTCTCTCTCTGTCTCTCTCTCCTTTTATTTTTCTTCTCCAAATTTTGTTCTCGATTAGAAAGCAGACCACACCCATTCAGATCGAGTCACTTCTTTTGTCTTTACATTGAGTTTAGTGGTGGGTTATGAGGGATCTGATCTGTGACAGCTAATCCCTGCTTTTAGCCACCATGTGGCTCTGGCTCATGTTCCTCTGTCCTTCCCTGACCTGAGCCCTGAACACTCCCACCCATCAGTCCTGTAATCTGAAGCCCCACTTCCTGCTCCGCTCCTTCTAAGTGTTTTGTAGCGGTGCTGTTGTTGTGGCAGACTGTTACCTACAGGCCTTTCATAGAGAGAGCAGATGAGGAAAACATTGTGATGTGGAATCCTGATCAGTTATGCCTGAAAACTTCCCAAAGGTCTACCACAGCAAACCTCACAGCAAAGAGCTGCTGCTAAGATGTCTGCAACCTTTTGAGGGTAGCGAGCGTCAGTTTTCACACTTGAGCGGGCTGCAGCTCTTCAGCCTCTAGATGTTTATTAAGTGTGTATAAACAGAGCTAGTGCAGATGAATGGGGGCAGGTTTGTAATCCGCTACGTGATGGAATTCCTCCTGGATTTGTTCACAGGAATAATATCCTCATTAGACAAAAGTTCTTTTTTCCAAATTGATTAGTTTGAATTTTCTGATCTCCATTTCTTTCTAAGTGTCTGACCTGCCAGTAACTCCCAGCCAGTTCAGATTTCTCTTTTAAGCCGGGCGTAAACTCTACGATTATTTATTTATTTTTGCCCCTTTCGAGCCGATTCTCCAGTTGTGCGATAATTTTTCGATCAGGCCGATTTTCAGCCTGATGGTGCATCCTGTAGTGAACAGGGCGTAACGAGGGGCGATCTGCCTCTAACGACCACCTCCCGATCAGGAATCTTAAAGGAATAGTACACCCAAAACATGATTAGCCTTCATTTTCTACTCACCCCCATGCTGAACAACACTCTGGAGTACTTTTTTGATATC
>NW_015150831.1:686052-691887 GCF_000732505.1 Cyprinodon variegatus
CAAAAAAGTACTCCAGAGTGTTGTTCAGCATGGGGGTGAGTAGAAAATGAAGGCTAATCATGTTTTGGGTGTACTATTCCTTTAAGGTCGGGAGAAAACCAAACATGTTTGAAATTCAGTTGGTCATTTTAAGGTGGTGATATGGGTTTTATATTTTATGTTATTTGACAATCATACAAGTTTTGTTTCACAAATGAAGGACTCTTATTACCTAAGCACGCTCATTATCTAAGTTTCTGTTTCCTTGAGAGCATGATATAATTTGTTTTTGTACTCAAGAGCTCTCGGTGCCATGCTCTGACCGTGATGTAATGTGTTTTTGGTTTCGGCTGTCCACGAGCCCTGGGTGGGTTCGGAGGGTGCCCGTTCCATATTTTGGATTCTGTAATCATGCACTCCAGGCGTGAGAGGGAGCGATCACTTTTCCTGATTGGGTGAAAGATTTTCCTTTGAAGTTTGACATAAATGACGGATGGCGGTCTGCTTGGGTTGCATACGGATGCCTAGCTGCGCGGGTTGCTGCCCTGCCGGGATAGACCGGCCCTCCGATCCTTGTGTCAGGGTATGGGGACAATATAAATTGTATTGAAACAATATAATTTTAATTCAGCAGCGTGCCTTGATTGATGTGCTTGCTTTGCTGTTTTCTGTTGCAGAATAAAACAACATATTTTACTCTAGCAGAAACAGTTTGTGTGTTCATCTTTATTGCCGACTCATCCTGATCCTGCCTAAACTTCATAATACAGGTGGTCGTGGGCAAATCGCTCAAAGGGCAAAAAAGGATTCTTCCACTCAGATGAAAACACAGAACCATGGCCGGATGCATGTGAAATGAGGTTCTTTTTGTAAAGGTGACAGACCGTAGTAGCCATGTTTGCTCAGCCATGTCTTTGTCCAAATACTTCGTCGCCTTTTCTTTTTAGGATTTTCAGCACAGAATTGCACAAATTGCCAAGGCAGCGGGTTTCACTCTAGTGTATGCCCGGCTTAAGGAAAATATTCAAAATCAGTTTTTTTTTTTACCTTTCTGTCATGAGCGGTTTCTAACCTTTTATACTAGCAGGGGTGACGCCACACTGTGTGAAAGAGAGCAGTTATGGCAAACCAAGGTTTCACCGTTTCATAATGAGAACGGCATAGGCTACATTCACACTGCAGGCCTTAATGCTCAGTCTGTTTTTTTTGTGAAATTTTTTTTGCGTTGCCGTTCACATTTCCAAATGTATGCCACTTGTATGTGATCTCCTGAGTGAACTGCATTCTTAGAGCTTAAGCCTCCGCATGCGCAGTAAAGGACTCAATGACGTCACAAGCCAGCATGCTCTGTGTTTATGGAAGTAAACATGGACGGTAGTGCTGGAGCTCATCTAGTGATCTTTCCCAACCTTAAAAATGCAAACTTGTCAAGTTAGTAGGGCTGCAACAACGAATCAATAAAATCGATAAAAATCGACTTTTAAAAGCGTTGGCAACGAATTTCATCATCGATTAGTTGTGTCGCGCGATTAATGCGTCATAAAATTGGATGAGAACGTTTTTTGAAAAAGCAAAATGGGTGAAAAAAGAAGCAAAACCTGTTTTGATTAAAACATTTTTTTCAAAGTTTAATATTTGGACTGTATTTTTTTACAATTTAAATATACAAGATTAATAATGGAACAAAGTTGACTTTATACTGTGGGTCCTTGTGTCACTGCCTGTTCTGTCCTATGGAGTCTGGGTGTCACATTTAAAAAGTTCAATATAAATCCTCCTTTCTGCTACTTTGAGACGCTGCATATTTGGTCATAAAAATTCTGCTTTGCAGTTACCTGTCTGCGCAGTCGGCTTCAAACCTGTGGCAGTATGTGGAGGTCTTTACCTACTTGGCGAGAAACCTGACATACCTGCAGCAACACACCTGTGCCTGACCTTGAGTTAGCATTAGCAGACATTAAACTGACCTGTCCAGAAGGAAACCTGCATCCTATCTGTGGCGTCTTTCTCTCGTTAAACTCAAAAGCTTGGCGATGTTCCCCCTCATTTTGCTTCTTTAGTTTCCCTTGAATCTGACGTAACAAAGAGAAGAAGCCATTTCTCAACTCTATCAACTCTAATCGTTCTGTGGATGTATTTTTTAAAAATATGATTCATTTTGATTAAAAGCTGTGAGCTTTAGCCTCTCTTTAATGGTCTATATCAGTGATTAGCATTGCTAACCAAACTTTAACCACCCTTCTTCTGCATATATCTGCAGAATACCAATAGAAAGAGGATTATGATACTCGGAGATCTTCCTAAAGGCTTCCAACGTTTCCAGCATGTTCCATGACTGGCAGATTAAAAGCTTAGAGGGATGAAATGGGTTCTTTGCTCTGTTCTCACCTGCTTAGGTCTTGTTCTGCTTTGCAGCCTTAATGAGCTGCAGACTCGCTTTACATCTGGTGGAAAATACAGTTTTTTTCATTCAGGAGGCTTCTTTCACTTTTCTCCTTCCCCTGACTTCAGACTCATACTAAAAGCAGCTAGCTTTTAGTCTCTCTGTCTTAGCTGTAGCAGCCAGGATGGGCCTGGTTTTCTCTGTGGTTAGGTAGTATTAATGGAGCGCTCACTGGTCAGATAAAGATCTGTTGCTTTTTTTCTTCTTTGTTTTAATCTCTTGCAACCCAAAGCGTTACAGCTTAATAAGCCCCATTTCCACTACCCTTTTGAAACCGTGCTGAGGTCGGTCTGAGAACGGTAACCGAGATACCTGCTGAATGTAAATGGTACACAGAACTGAACCGGACTTCGCCGGACACAACCAAGCAGCTCTAACATGATACTAGTTCATCCGTAGGGCTCGGCGCAGTTCAGTTCTGGCATGGCGGACCGTGTCATCTCCTTAAGGCAGTTTATACTCAGAAAGCAGGTCGACTGCGTGTGTCACAGTTAATGCAGATATTCCCCGCCCCCTTCCGCAGACACTCTGCTGCACCTCTCCAAAATTGTAGGTGACCGCAGACAGGAGGCCTCTGATTGGTCAGATCTACATACACTCTACATTTTGTATATTTCCTGTTTGGTTCCTTATCGGCTTGTTTTGTTTGTATGACCGCCATTGTGGAAAATGACTGGTGAAGATGGACCAGCTAGATAAGCGAGATGCACGAGAACGCTGGGACCCTTTTTCTACCTGGATCCCCGCTCTTTTTCCCCCTCATGTCCCTCCGCTGGCACATAAACTTGCCCCCACTTCCTCACCACCTCGGATGTATCTAGATCCACAGCTAGTTCATGATTGTCCGTCTTGCATTGTGGCGTGGAATAACAGCGCACACCACGCTTTGTAAATCTAAAATATCTGCTACAAGCTCACTGCGACACACTGCTGCGGGAGGATAACCAGCCCTTAACAGTCAGCCTCCGTAATCATGATATTTCAGACATTAATAAAAATCCTAGCTTCCCTACCGTGCCACATGAAATCCAGTGATGATTCTGCTTAGCAGCGTGATGAACCTCAACGTCTGTTGTTGTTTCCTGCTTCTGGAAGCCCTGATTAGTCTATTGTTTGTCGTATCAACTTCCCTAAAGCCGACTCTGTCAAGTAAATTAACCAAACGCTGCCTTCTTCACCTGACTCTCTCCACAAACTTCCTGAATGTTACGTGCGCCACCATGTTGATTTGCTTGTTTACATCTAGAGCGTAGTAATACCGTAGATCGTCACTAGGAGGCGCGGAACCGTGCTAGCATGGTGCGCAAACGGTTGCAAGGAATAAAGCTCGGCACGGTTAACTGATCCATGCTCGGCAGAGATCAGAGCTTAGTGGAAATGGGTTTTCTGATTCCATCTGGAAGGACAGCGTTCTCTGAAAAGACTCTGGATGACCTTTGGATGACCCTCAGAGGGAGAATCTTCTGAAGTCCTGGAATGACGCCTGAAAACTGGATCCTGCTTGTTTACTAAACTTCATAATAACTGAGGCTGGATTTATTACTGTTGATGAAACTGATAATCAAGCTGCCAGTTTTATTTTATTTTTCCAGGTCCCTTGTTTTAATGCTGCTCCTGTGTACCTTTCTTACCTTCTTTTTGTTTACTTAGGTTGAGTTTCACCCATCCTACTTCCTGCCTTTGTTTAGTTCACAGCAGATAGTAATATGGATCTGGTAACGTTCTGCTTTAAAAGGTGGGCGTCCCTCTGCTGTTCACACACGTCTGAGTCAATCCCTGAAACATTGGGAAGGAGACTTTCTCTGCAGCATCAGGTCTGATTACTGATGGGAAAAGCCTTTAACTCCAAGCAAACACCCGGCCTGCGGTGATGTGAGACACAGAGCAAATTTATCAGAAATCATTGAGTATCTCATTCTCTAACAGCACAAATCACATTTACAGATCTGATGCTTTAGGCCTGATGGTGCTGAGATGTTTTCAGCTGAGGAGTTTCATGTAATGATGCCGATAAAATACTCCTTAGAAATTAAAACCTTTCTAACATATCATCAAAATGTTTTGGGATCTCTTCACTAAACAGACGCATCACAGGAGATTCGTATCAAAGGTCGTGTCGATGTTTGAATACCTGTAGAAAAAACAAACCCATAGATGAAGCTTTGGAGATTTCAGAGCGGCTCCTGGTGTGTGTGAGCGTTCAGGAGCTGCTGCTGCTGCTGCGGCTCATTAAATCAGATTGATGGTTCCTCTGCAGGTACTTCAGCATGCCTCGGTGGGGATGCTGCTGCAGTCC
The DNA here is from genome assembly GCF_000732505.1 of Cyprinodon variegatus. NCBI lineage: Eukaryota > Metazoa > Chordata > Actinopteri > Cyprinodontiformes > Cyprinodontidae > Cyprinodon > Cyprinodon variegatus. The sequence goes on from NW_015150831.1 coordinate 690,771, forward strand.
TCTCCTGTTCTGGTGCCTTTTGTTCTGTAGAGTCAGGTGGGACAGGTGACGATAACCGCTGTAACACCTGCATTCAGATACTTTAGCTTCTCTGTTATGCAACTGGTGGATAAATTTGTTAAAAACAAGGAATCTCTAATGCTACGTTCACACCATGTGTGTGTCATTAAAAATCATTAAATAATTGTTTTCAATTAAGGCCTTAATTGGAATTAAAACTCAAATTAAATGTGCTTACCGTGGTGTTAAAAATGCTTTGGTTTTTAAAAAAAAAAAAGGTAATAAGAACAATTTTGTTAGATATATTATATATCATATATAACTGGTTCCACGTGTTTGTGCTGAACTGCTTCCGGTTGACCCTAAAGCCGTATGTTTGTAAAAAGAAGCTCAAGATGGAGAAAAGGCTAGAGAATGGGGGGGGTGTGCAAATTTCAACAAAAGTGGCTGAAAAACAAGTTTTTTTTTAAATCTCTTTTATTTATTATGAACTATTATTTATCTATTTCACGTAACCTTTGATCTCTAGTCAATACCTTAACTTCTGTGTACTAGAACAAGATCCAAATGTGCGAGAGTCTAATTACATTTTCATTGCGGAGTAGGAGACGAGGTATGGGTGCAGCACCTTCCACCGGGGGTGTATCCAGAAAACGGCTACTATTACCCCATTTACACTACCCTTGAAAAACCGTGCCGAGACCGGTCCGAACTCAGTAACTAAGATAACTTATGGTGTGTAAATGGAAAGCAAACTGAACCGACCAGTTCCAGAGGTGGGCCTTGGCTCGGTTTTTCCCTGCCTCGGTTCCCTGATAACAAGATCGATGAGCAGAACACGTCATCTCCGTCTGGCTGCACATCCCGATTCCCACTCCATTCCAGTAGTTGGCGGTAATGCCCCTCTGGAAGTTGCTTACCAACCAACACAAAACAGAAGAAGAACAACTATAAACAGCCACGAAAGGTTGCCGTCTTCGCCTGACCCTCCACAAACACCGAAGTACAGCAATAATAATCAACTATAACTTTCTGAATGTGATGGGCGCGGCTGTTTTGATTTGCTTGATTCCCTCCTTCTCCGTCTTCTTCTTCTTGTGTTTAATGGCGGTTGGCA
>NW_015150831.1:692379-694809 GCF_000732505.1 Cyprinodon variegatus
CCCCTTTGTCATTTTATTAGCACAATGTAAAAAGTTTTACATGAAAGAATGCATGGCGATTGATTAAAAAATAAAAGTGAAGTAGGCTACATTTATGGGTTATATTCTAAAAAAACAAACTACGAAACGGGCTTGGTTAGAGACAAGAGGGAATATAAAGGGAAAAGTTGGATTGCTACAGCTGGATTCAAACCTTCACTGAAGCAAGATTTGCATGTCATGCGTTCTCTCTATCCACTGTGCCACTTCTTAGCATAACTGTTGCAACTAATAGATGCAAAGCACAAAACATTAGCGACGCATGTAGATGGAAAAAACATTTTTACATGAAAAAGGGCATGGAAATGGATTCAAAATGACAGCAAAGTGCATGTAGGGGTTATATTCCTAAAATGAAGTCTTTGTGAAATGACAATGCAGTGAAGTTTGGTAACGCTGCCACACAGAGCTCTGTGCAGAGCTTTCCACAAAGCAGATCTGTGCTGAACTTTCTTGGTCTGGCTGCCTTGATCAGCGATTGAGCGGCGCTTGTTGGTAAAAGACAAGAGAATTGTGGGAAAAACGGGCGCTTTTAGCAGGTGAATTTCAATCATAATTAGATGCAAATAGAGGCACTCTTGGCTTGCCATATTCTTCAGCTGCCCAGGTGCATCAAGATGCGCTGCCTCTGCTGTTCTAGACACGCTGCAGGACCTTTTGCTGTGCCTTGATGCACGTCAAACATTGACTTTGTCTGGTGTGAACGTGGCTTTAGCTCTAAAGAATGAACCCAGCAATAGCAGATCAATAATGAACCTTTAAAAGAATAAAATGTTAGATTTTTTTAATGGAAACTGAAAATGTTTCATCTGGATTCATTGATCTCAATAAAAATCTCTGTTTTTTATGTTGGGCATTGTTAACCCAAAGTGGCTCTTTTAGCGTGTGACAGGAAATGACACCATCACACATCCCTTTGACAAATTATTTAGAAATCTTCTGCATTTATTTATTGATTTTTAGTTTTTCTAGCTGCAGCTTCTCAATAATGCCTCATTTACTCCAACCTTTTCCCTTTTATCACTGTAAAGCGATGCTATAGATGCTTTTTTCGTGATGCTCTCCTGTCAGATCAGGACAGCCAATCAGGAGCTGTTTTTGTGGGAGCAACTTTGTCGCATCAATGTGACTCACCCAAAAAACACTAGTTATATTTTTAAACTGTATAAATTGGCTCCATGGGACGCTTTGGTTTTAATCTTAGGATTTTTTTTTTTTAACATTTTAATGTTTGATGTGGCTGAGGAAGATGAAACCAGATGAAACTGAACCTTGGAGCGCTTTGGATTCAAACCACATGACAATTTATCATCCAGCTGAATTTGTTGCCCTGAGCAGCCATGGAACCCACGGAAAATTAAAACAAGACAACTGAATTTCAGCAAAAAGCTCCAATCCAACATCAGTGAGGCTAACCGCTAAAAGAGATCAGTACTTGTGGTTTTATAAAATCAAAGGACTTCCTGTTCTAATTGATCTGCAGGCTGGATGATTCAGGGTGGGTACAGCGTTAGCTTTGCTGTCTTATCTCCATGGAGAGGAGCAGATAACAGGAAGTGTGTTTTGATTTAATCTGGTGGAAGCGGCAGCATTCAGTGTGGCGTGCTGGTTCCCAGTGAGGCCTCTGTTAGCAGGTTGTTCCTGCCATGTTGGCACGTGGTGCTGGGTCATGTCAGGTCCCTTCTGCATCACGGCTCTTTAAAGAGAAGGCCCCCCTCACCCCGGGGCCATTGTTAGTGCTTTAGGAGAGTTCTGCAGAGGTCTGTGGCCGACTGGAACCTCCATTGAAAGTGAATGAGAGCGTAAGGAGCTCTGCTGTTTAACATTGATGTGATGCAGTTCATTGCCTGTGGTGCAAACATATCTGAACTGCATTCAGAGAGACTGCTGTGAAAACACACAAATGAGGGAGGGTTTATCCCTTAAACAGTTCTCACTTTGAGTGATGCACGTCTGAGGACCTTTCAGGGATGTTTTTCTCTCCAGTGAGGTGATAAATGTTTCTTTTATGTGCGCGCTTTCTCTCTATGCCTCAGGAAAGCGTGCATCTCTTCCTTCAAATTAAAACTATATTGTTGTTTGTCAGGCTGTGATCCACTAATGCTGCAGCCGTCCCTTTGCTCTGGTTGTCTTTGTTTGTGTGGCGAAGGGAGGGGAAGGGAGTTGCTGTAGAGAAGAGCAGACATACATTCAGGGGCTGCTCAACCAACGCAGCAACAGATATGTGCTGGAGAGCGAGACGCCCTGTGAATATCAAATTTGGAGGTGCAGAGGAAAGGAGAGCAGGCGGTGCTGGTAGAATCTCAGTCAATTCAATTCAGTTTATTTCTATAGCACCAATTCACAACACATGTCATCTCAAGGCACTTTCAGTTCAACAGATCATCCAGT
>NW_015150831.1:696504-697745 GCF_000732505.1 Cyprinodon variegatus
ATATTTAAAGTACTTTCAGATGTTTAAATTCTGAATATGACCGTACTTTTCCTTTAAGAGGAAGGATTATAAAGTTTACATGTTTTCAGTTCACATTTCTATCCCAACGAGCTCTATAAGTATATTTTTCCTCCTAAAAAGGAGTAAACATGAACTTAAAGATGATTTTAGATGAAAAATAGCAGGTTATGACTCTTTTAATTAGTCAGGCTGTCATTCAGAGCTAACTGAGCAGTCAGATGGTCGACGTTTTCGTCCATTAATTCTGACTGGATGTCGGTGCTGAGATGGTTTTATCTGGATACGGAGGCTCAGACCAACAGAACGCCATCGACGGTCTGTTTAGGACTGTGAAGCTAATACTGAAACGCTAGCATGTGTGATCCAGCTAGCATGTGATGAAGAAGGTCTATTGAGCAATGCATGGTAGTATGGTGGTGATTTTATTGCTAATGCGATTAATTGTCCATCTCCATATAAAAACATTGATTATTTTTAAAACCCTCCTTCCAAACACACTGATAAGCCAGTGGCATGCTGCTGGCAGTGTGAGCAGCTTCTTAACGTGACATTTTCTGTGGGATCTCATTAAAATATCTTTAAATCAAAGATGTTATTAACTGAAACTGTTTAAAAGCTTTTTGTAACTGAAGCCTGAACTCTGCCCGTGCTTTTCCAGCTAACGTGATTATTCTCTTGTTTCCTCTCAATCGTGGCAGCTTCTTTCATCTTTGGCTGCAATCCATGACTCTCTCTTAGCCCTGAAATTGTCCCAGACTGCCACCTCAGGGCCGTTCTATGGTGGGAGGGAAGGAAGGGCCTTTGCCTTCACCCTGTTAATCCATCTGAGCTCTGCTCCAATGCCTTTAAAGCTCTCTCAGAGCAGCCCATGTCTCCTCCTCCTCCTCCTGCTCATTGTGTGGCCCCACACTCGCATTCTTTAACATCAGGTGGTCCCAGTCATTATTTAGGACAAATTGAAAATGGTTAGAAGTAAACTGGGTTAGCAGGAGCTCTACATAAAGGTGAAAAACCAACATCTTTTTCACATTTATTAACAATGAAAAGCTCTGCAAAGAAAGTAGATTTTTATTAGATGTAATAAAAAGTATTGTAACCGTTAAAAAATGAAGTTAATAGGTGTGTAAAGGAAAAGTCCGGTTATCAAGGAATAACCAATGGATCATTATTTATACCTGAAACCGATACGTTTGTGGGGATTTAATGAATTTAGTTTTCAC
>NW_015150831.1:699291-705766 GCF_000732505.1 Cyprinodon variegatus
AAGTACTTTCACGAGTGTTTCAGAAGTGTCTGCAGCTCCCTCCACCTCCGTTAGCGAGTGCACTCTGCGCGCCGGTCTTCCTGCTGCCTTAAGGCTGTGCTTGGCCCACATGGCCTAGTATTGATAAAACGAGTGTCGTGGCCAAAAAGAAACGGGCCTTTTCATCTTTTCAGGCTTTTAAGAACATAATCTGTAAACACAGTGGTAGTTAACCCTGTCTGCTCGCTACGCTCCTGCAGGACAAACCTCTGTATTCTCATCTCCTTTTTTATTTGCAGATGTTGGACATGTTTCATACCAATATTTATGTTTTTGAAGTGTGATGAAATGAGAGCTCAGATTGGAGACGTTATGATGACTTGCATCTCAAGTCTTTCCTCCAAAGCTGCAAAAGGAAAGAAAGCATTTAGGGTGAATGTTTAAAATTAATGGAGGATTGTCAATACATAGAAGAATATGCAGTTAGACTGTAAAATCTGTTCAGTTTGGATGTTTTTATTATTTTATGTCAGGAAAATAAATGCATTTAAACCTGAAAGTGTTTAAAAGCCTGCTGCACTGAAAGGCTGTTATTCTTGGAACATTTAAAAAGTTAAAAACGTTGCATTTATGGATTGCAGCTTTTAAAGAGCACCATTATGATGATGGATGATGCTGGAAAATGCTGCAGTGAATCATTATTTTATTTGCCTTCATCTAAGCTCTGATTTTGATGGCAAACATTTCCTTGTCCTCTTCCTCTAATTTCCCCTGAGTTTTTTTTTTTTCCCTTTTCCATTCAGCTCATCCCAGATTTACGGCCAGCAGCCTCCAACTAGATGCAGACGGACGTGTAGAAGCAGCAAAACAATCACATGCCGTCGGTGACCGGCAGCGCTCCACGCTGGGCCCACGTTTTGAACAGTCATAAATTCCTGCCTGTGTTGCAAAGTGACAGTCTGGCGTGGCACACTTTCCAAGTCACCATCTGGTCAGCTTCAACCTTTCTGCTGCGCAGCGATCCGTCTGTGTCTTCAGCCAGGGAGATGTCTGGGATAGATGGCAGGACATGGTTCCTGTGGCTGAGGCATGGTGGTTAGACGGGGGTGAAGGGAAGCTGTGGAGCTGATTCTGTCATGTACAGAGGAGGGGATCTGTCTCTGAGGCATCCAACTCTTTTTGTTTTGTTTTTGTTTTTATTCTGAATAGCTGTTTAATATCAAAGCATAATCGTGAGCGGCGAGTAGTTTCTCATCTTTGGGGGGTTGCACTTCGACCCGTTGAGCCAAGTCCTTCAAGGATGCTTTGCTAAATCCACAGAAAAACTCACAAACATTTCACTGCATCCTGGATTCTTTCATGTCTGGATGACCATCTCTGAGGATATCCTTCTTCCCTATTAACCCAGTAGCTGGCTTAGTGCTGCTGTTCTGTCAGATGAGCGTACCCGGTCAGACCAACATACCCATAGTCAATACCCCTTTATCCCTATAGTTTGTATATTTAGTTTATCCCTTTAGTTTTGTACGAAAAATAAACTTTAAACTACCTAAACGGGCATGTTTCCTTTAGTCATGTACAAAAAAAAAAACTATTTAATTACCATAATTTTCGGACCATAAGCCGCACCTGAATATAAGCCGCAGAAGCTAAATTGCATATACAAGCCGCACCGGACTATAGGCCGCAGGTTTTTTATGTTTAATTACCATACGGTTCGTGCACAGAGAGGATTGTCGGGAAAGAGGCAACTTTTTGGGGAAGCTCCTATTTATTAACATTTCAATACAATTGAATTGAGGCAATTCTTCCTCCAACATCTCACCATTCCAAGGTTACGTGCAGCGGTTCTATTTCCTTCTCTTACTGCCAAATTGACTGCCTTTAACTTAACCTACATCATATGCATTTCAATGTTTGTTTTCCATAAAAAGGAAACACACAAATTGTCTTGCGCTCACAATGTCTGTCTTTCTCAGTCTGCTTCCGGAGAACGTCCGCATTCCTGCGCGCGCGGCTACTTGTGTGTTGAAGCAAATGTGACGTCAACATGGTGGATGGTAAAATCCATAGATTTAGGTATTTCCCTAGTGGCCGTTAGCTGTAAAAGTCCGTAGATAAGCCGCATTGTTATATAAGCCGCAAGGTCGAAAAATGGGGAAAAAGTCGCAGCTTATAGTCCGAAAATTACGGTACTTACTTTTTGTTTTGTTTTTTTAAGCGTATGGTGATCTCACCTTAAATTGTTTTTTGTCCATGACTAAAGGAATACATGCCTGTCGAGGTAGTTTAAATAACTAAAGAGATAGATGTAAATCTGACGTCTTGTCTATGGGTATGCTGATTTGACAAAACACCGCCTTTTTAAACCCCGTACCAGAAGCACACTGGAAGTGTGCTTCTGGTACGGGGTTAAGACTGCAGGTCAGCCCTGAAATCACAGGACGGAGGGCTCTTTAGGAATTTATTAAAGTTGTATCATATCCACTGACCTTAGGTTTAGGTTTCTCTTCCACTGATGTTAGGGTTATCCCTCAGGGGAGGGAATAAACCTACGCTATTGAATTATGCCTAGGTAATAAATCCTCTGACCTTAGCCTTTCTCAATTTCTTTTGAGGGTGTTTAAGAAATATAGATGGGGAAAAGCAAAGGGTAGTTTAGAGCGTCTCTACAAACAGGAAACAAGAATTACATAAGAGTACAAATTACAATCCATTTTCCATAACGCTTATCCCAGCTGGGGTCACGAGGGGTGCTGGTGCCTATCTCCAGCTGTCTACGGGCGTGAGGCGGGGTAAAACCTGGACAGGTTGCCAATAAAGACACAAACATGGACAAACAACCATTAACACACACACACACACCTAAGGAGAATTTAGAGAAGCCAATTAACATAAAGCTGGCATGTACTGTACGATTTTTTAAAATCGTTGCACAGTGTACAGTGTGAATCGTCGTGAATTCACAGCTCACGATGTATGTTCTTAGACTATGCAATGCTCTGATGCGATCTACCTTTTCACACTGTACATCTAAAAACCACGTGGGACTCAGCTCCGCAGTGAGATGGCGCTACTCTGACTCGTCTATACGGAAGCCAAATGAGTAGAAGAGGAATATTATTTTCACTAGAGTGAAACGAGCTGTCTTGGCAATTTGTGCAATTTTGTGCTGAAAGCCCTAAAAAGAAAAAACTGCAATGTATTTGGACAAAGACATGGCTGAGCAAACGTGGCTACTACAGTCTGTCAATTTTACAGAAAGAACTCAATTTCACTCATTGCACCTCTGCCATGCCTCTGTGTTTTCATCTAAGAAGAAGAAGAGGAATCCTTGTTTGTGCACTGAGTGATTTGCCCATGACCACCTTACGACGGCCGACTGAATTACAAACATGTTTGATTTTCTCCCGACCACCTCCCGATCAGGAATTGTCTGGGCCAGATCACGCCTCGTTACCCCCTTGTACACTACACCAGGACATTTTCTCTGATTACGCCTTGATGGGACTGGCTTGTTGTTTTATTTTTATGCTGTTTGTAGTTGATTTTATCATTTTACTTGATCGTACCCCCCCACCCCTCTGGCCGGTCCGTGAAAATATTGTCTGACATATAGCGTTCCGTGGTGCAAAAAAGGTTGGGGCAGCTGCACTATACGACATACGACTGGAAAATTGCCCCGAAAAGGGCAAAGAAATCGCACAGTGTAAGCCCGGCTTAATAGTCATGTTTTTAGACTGTGGGAGGAAGCCGGAGTACCCGGAGAGAACCCACGCATGCTCAGGGATAACATGCAAACTCCATGCAGAAAGACCCCAGGCCAGGAATCGACGTTCTTGCTGCAAGGCAGCAGTGCTACCCACTGTGCAACTGAGCAGCCCCTGGTCTAGACCAAAGACAGAAAAAACAATCCCCTCTGTATCCCCTCTAACTCATACATCAATATTTGTATTAACATTTTCTTTCTGTCATAATTTGTGGACATTAAGATCTAAAGAGAAGCATCATCTCCTGGTCAGATCCTGTAATTCAGTGAAAGGGTGGAGTTCAGCTTGCTTTTGACTGGGCCATTTTCAGTGGCTGCTACTGTAAATCCAGGTTTTGAACTAACGCAGGCATCCCCAAACTCGGTCCTCAAGGCCCCCTGTCCTGCAGGTTTTAGAGGTTTCTCTGCTTCAGCACAGCTGGTTATAATGATTGCAGTAGACCAAACGCCTGTTAATCAGCTTTCAATTAAAATCAGCTGTGCTGGAGCAAGGAAACCTCTAAAACCTGCAGGACATGGGGCCTTGAGGACCGAGTTTGGGGATGCCTGCGTACTGCAGAATAGAGATAAAATGAAGCGAACTGATGCAAAGTGGTCCCCATGTCCTCCAGCAGCCTAAGTCTATAGCAGTATAACTGTAGCTTAGCATAACCTGAGCCAATCTGTAAGCTTTATCAAAAATGAAAGTTTTAAGCCTAGCTTTAAAATATGAATAGTAACTTTATTCACATTCACTGATTTATATTTATAAATTCAGACACCTACTCTTTTATTTGTGAGGTATCTAACCCCATCCACTTAATGCAGCTAGCATGTAAAAAATTTTATTCCTTAGAGATTGTAGACCCCTGGCTAAACTAGAAACTTGCAGTATTTCTAGCATAAAAGGGTAAAACAGAGAAACTTTTCCTTATATCGCCTATATTCAGTCAGAACAATTTGCACATATCCAACAGGAAATGGTTTCCTTTCAAATATCCTATACCAAAATCAGTAAGGTCTGGGGTTTTTTCCTTTAATAATAACTTGCAAACTGAACAGTGTGTTACCGTTAGCTTGACCTGTTAAAATATGTGGTTGGTGCATAATCGGATCAGAATAAGATCTGGCTTTAGAAAACAGGCTGAAAATCATCTGATTTCACCCACCACTGCTTTCCTGAATAAAATCAAGAATAAATATAGAAATTTGGGTGTTCCTTTTGTTCTAGAGCTGCTACCACAAAAAAATGTTTTATAATTCTCCACAATAAGTGCATCTGTGTTTAAAGAGACAATACTTTATATAAAATAACAACTTGGAAAGAGATTGGGGAATTAGTGTTTTTGCTAGCTAGCAAACAGAGATGTTAAGTGAATTGAAGACAGATGATAAGCTCATATGAAGCTGAGTTTGAGTGCGTTGCCAGCGCTCCCATCAGAGCCATGGTTGCTTCAGCCTGACTCTAAACAGAGATCACACAATGCAGCTCTGTGTAATAACAGAGCAGGCAGCATGAAGTCCTTGTGTGCTGACGGCTCATCTGTATATTTGTTCCCCTCTCTGCTCTGCAGCGGTTAATTTGGAGAGCAGATGATGGCAGTGAATCCATTAGGAAACCTGTGATTTACAGGGCTGTCACGTTCTCTGTTCCTCTTATTGCGCTCTTAACGCTCTCTTCCTCTGCAATACACACAGTGGCTCTCACAACCAAACCTTTAAACCGTACTCGCTGTTTAGCTCCTCAGACCGGATATTTTACTGTCTCTTGGAGAGTTTAAACAAAGCCCTAGTTCCAGTATGATAGTTTGGGAACTGTGCTGCATGACATCTTTGTTTTAATCAAACGGAGGGACCTCGAAACGACATGGAAACACATCTGCAAACCCCACTGACTTAATTTAGTAAAGGGAATGCTTTTGACATGTTGCTACCAGAGCTTCTACAATCTGATGGAGGCTATTGATTGGCTGCTGTTGTGAAGCTGGATGACCATTTCTGTCTTCCAGGAACTACATTCATACATTTACTGGGTAGCATTTACTGGTTCCAACTTTTTCAAATTTCATTGACAGGCTCTGGGCTTTGGTTTACTTTGTGTCTGCCTGTGGGTTTTGGTGTAGGCATGTTTTGTTTAGGGTAGATGATAGACAGCAATCGGATACTATTATATATACTGTAAGGTGTTATGTTAGCTGAAGGAATAATTGCATTAGATCTGAAAATCAACAAGTAAAGCTGTATCCAGTCAGACCATACTACCCAAGGTCGCCTTTTCTAGTAGAGCTGCAGATATTCTTTGTTTTAGAGACATTGCATTCTCAACAACAAAGTTGCATTCTCCTATGTTATCATCATCTGTTTCCCCTGCCTTGTCATACCGTGCTGACAAGAAACATGTAAAGCCTAAAAGGTTTTAAAACTAATTTCCACCTGAGGATAAACAACTTAATAAATCAAGAATAACTGCTGTTAATACGTATGATGCAATTCTCAAGTACTTGTACAACAATAACATGTAGAGTCACTCAATCAAGCAATCAATATTGCAAAGTAGCCATGTTTACGGAATTGGTTAGCCACAGTACTAGATTAACTACCTGAACTGGTGAGCCACCAACTGTCCTTAGGGGTTAGCCACCTGTCTACACCGACTGCCCAAAGGGGTTAGCCACCACTCTACTCCGACTGCCATAAGGGGTTAGCCACCACTCTACTCCGACTGCCATAAGAGGTTAAGGCCAATTT
>NW_015150831.1:706891-709560 GCF_000732505.1 Cyprinodon variegatus
TTTATGCTTCTGACGCATAGCCTCTGCAACCGTCAACTCTGTCTTAAAAAATCCTGACTACGCGTTGGAGGGTCGCAAAGCCGCACAGACCTCAAGCGGAAGTGCACAGACAAAAAGCAGTTGTGATTGGTCCTTGGTATGCCTTTCAGCTGTTTGTGTGGTCTTCCTCCTCGATTCGGTGCCAGGGTGCGACATTTTTAAAAACCAAGGAACAACTACAATGGACAACTACGACGAAAGGTTAATCGGTCTTTTTGCCAACTCCATTAACAGAACCTGTCTAGCAACTCTAGATCCATCTCCGTGACCGCAATGTCTTGCAGACGCGCCATCTTTGTTTTGGAAGACAAACAGTCCCGCTGGTGCCGCCAAAGTTCTCGCGAGTTCTCGAATAGGTCCCCCTTGCGCTTTGGCATGAAACTGCTGTGCGTCCCTAGGAATTCCAGACCAACTGCGCAGAAGCATTCCAGCAAAACTGGTTCGCGACCAGACCCAAGCGACATTTGAGGTGTGTGGTTGCAGAAGTATAATCTGCCCTTTAGCCATCGCTCTTCTCAGACAGCGTTTAGGGGAAAACAGATACCCGCAACTAGTAGGTAAACTCCTCCAAAGGGGACAACCCTGGAAACACTACCCCTAACTTCACGACCTCTGCTCTAGAGGTGATTTTTAAGAAGCATGATTCAAATCTAAAAAAAATTTATGAAAACCCACAGCAAGATTGAACAAGAATTGCCTCACCCAGAGGCTTGTTAGATGGTTTAGGTTATTTTTATTTTTTTACCTCTCCTCTGAGATCAAGACTGTATTTTTGAAAGTTATTCCACTGAAACCAAACCAGAGGATCTGTTGCTGTTTTATCTTTGGATCAGTGGCCTGTTTCATTATTGTAGTAATCCTTGTAATGTTGGCAAACAAAGGGTGTTTGAACTCATACATGTCCCTTATCACTTGAATTTAATAGGTATTTAACAAATGAAAGGAGAAGACAAGGGGATAAAAAAAAAAACAGGATTTAAAAAACATACTGAAAATAAACTGATGCTGTTTTTTGTTTTCTGAATGAATAAATGGACACTACAGTTAGTCAGCGATGGTTAGGTTAGGGTGTGAATCCTCTCAGACGATCAAGCCTGCTCAAAGCAGCAAGTGTTGTTTTGTATTTTTCTTTCAGAAAGACGAGAACCTTTCCAGTCCATTCCTTCCCTGTTTTAACTCTACTCGTTTAGGAACATCTTTCCAATGCAAAACCCACACCCACACACCCTCCTAATTGCGTTCGCTGAGCTCTCATGTCATTCTCCCCATCTTCTCTCCTGTTGCCTAATATTTTCCCCCCTTCATGCAGAAATCCTTATTTTCACTTTCACTTTGTCTCTGCTCTCACACTCCTTCTACTTCTTCACCTCTCATTTTGCCGCCTGACCAGCTGGATGGAAAGAATCCCCTGTTTATCTCTCCCGCTGTCCGTCAAGGGCTTTTGCATTACCGGTGCTGTTGCCTAGCAACTCCAGCAGAAGCTGTTATTGGCTGCTTGTGAGGGAGAGAGAGAGATGGTGGCAAAGAGCAGCTTCTATTGGACTCGGCGGAAGACAGACACATGCGTGCCGCTGTGCCAGCCTTTGTGTGACTCCAGGAGGAGTTTAGCAGACCCCCAGACAGACTAATGCACTCTGTCTTCTCTTCTTTACTTATAACAGATATTTTTATTGAAGGAACTGAAATATTACACGCATTAAAGCTCAGATATGGATGCCTGACTTGTTCTGTGGATCTACTTTTAGGTTTCACAGCATGTATTTGTGGTGACAGTTGTCATCTTTTCTTTTTAAGTTGATCATGCAGACTAGTAACACTTAAAAAAAGGTAAATTCTAATGAGGATTTCAGTAGGAAGAGGATTTAGTGGATATATGTTGCTGTGGGGAGTAGTTCCTGAACATGTGCAGACAAGTCTGGACTCAGGTCCGTCTGGCTCAGTTTTGCCTCTTCCTGTCTGTCTTTTCCCTTGGATATTCCTTTTTCTACATTCCTTTAGATATCAGTTATGCTAATGTTGAGTCAGTCTCCTTCTGTTGAGGAAAAAAATATATTTCAATCATATTTATAATTGGTAACTATCAGAAATATTCAAGTTGTGAAAAATGTGCTTCTGTCTTATAATTAGGTTTCAAACTAAATGATGAAATGACAGCAGGTCGAACCCCTTAGCACAGAGGTCTTCAACAGGGGGTCCGCGACCCCTAGGGGGTCCGCGGAGGTACTGCATGGGGGTCGCGAAAGTCTTGGTTGATTACTTTTTTTTATATTCCCTCCTGCAATTTTTTGCACTAATTAAAATGACTTTAAATACACATTAACATGAATTCAATGCACTGTAGTAAACATATAAATGGAAGCAGAAGATGTCCTTCAGTCATCAATGCATACATTTAGCGACACACAGGGGCTCTTTCAAGCTGGGCACCGTTTCATTCACAACACCTGTCCCATCAACCAGGAATCAGAATCAGAAATACTTTAATCACCCCAGGGAGAAATTACTTTTGTTACATGACTCCATATGTAATAGAGTGACTATCGGTCTGTGACAGTGTACGTCACTTCCGCAAAAGCGCAATTCATTTAGGGTAGTTAGCGCCATTTCTGTGGTGAAGAGACAGCAGCAAC
>NW_015150831.1:709674-714569 GCF_000732505.1 Cyprinodon variegatus
TTTCATAGCATTTTTGATGCCATCAGGAAAAATTATGTGAAAAATATGTTTCACAGATGCTAGTTGAATACATGCTAACAGAATAAAAACCAAATACACATAATTTGGGGCTGCCAGGTGGAGCAGTGGGTAGCACTGTTGCCTTGCAGTAAAGTTAGCATGTTCTCCCTGAGCATGCGTGGGCCCTCTCTGGGTACTCCGGCTTCCTCCCACAGTCAAAAAACATGATTATTAGGTTAATTGGCTTTCTCTAAATAGGGGGCCATGTCCACCAATACAAGTTAATGTTTAGTCCCATAATTCAAAACCCTAAACAAACAGTTCCCGTCTAAACCAGAGGATGGCAGCAGTGATAGTTTCAAATGAACTGTTGTAATTGATTACATTCTAGCTGTTAGTTTATTAAGCCATCAAATATCAACAGTAATACAGTAATTAAACATCTACATAAACTTACTAACATTAACGATGACAAATACAGAATGTATGCTCTTTTCAAAGCTAGTTTTATGGGGAGAAAGCAAAGATGTGTCTTTGCACCCTTCCTAGGAGTCAGGTATGTAATTAAAGATAAATAACATTTAAACCTGTTTAATGTTGTTTTTTATTTATTGATAATAGACAGAACTATTATTAAATAAAGGTATAGTAAGACACTTCCAAGTAGGGCTCGGTGATAAAGAAAATCTAATATCACTATACATTTGGGCTATATCGCGATACACGATATGTATATCACAATATGTTTAAATTACCTTCAAAAACAATGGATATACTCATTTAAACTTTTGGTTTGAAATTTAAAACATTTTAACCACCTCAAAGCTTTTCTGCCACATTATGTCTTTTGGTGTCAGTATTAGACCTTTAGTAAGATCCCAGCAACCAAACAGGAAACAAAGCAAAAACACAGAATACTGAATAAAATGCTAATTAAAAAAAGGCCCTTTTGTGGATAATAATCATTAAAAAAAAATTAGAATGTAAAAGAAAAATTGACCTCAAATTACAAAATAAACGTGGAAATACTGTCCAACAATTAGAGCATTATAAGAGCATCTCCGAAATATTTACATGCTGGGAATTTTAAAGAAGCACAAAAAGTTGTAAAATTGTGAACATTGCCAAGTTTAGAAAACACCTGCAAACCTTTGAACAATATCGCATCACAGGTATTAGAGCATCTAAAAAACATTTAAATAACGTAATAAATAGCGTCTGTGAATTCCCTCCATCTCTTCCTTTTTCTCCCATATGGGCTCGCCTTTTCAAACGACGAGGCCATCGGCTTCACAGCTGGTTGATTTAACGTTTAAATTGGTGACGCAGAGTTTACAACATTCTTCATTTAGCAGCAGATTACTTTTCAGGTGGTGGAATAAATTTGCACTGCTACCCTTTGCAGCAATAGTTTTTGAGGCACGTCTTACAAATTAGCGCCTTTTGTTCGCCGTCCAAACCGCTGCTTAGCTGAAACACCTGCTGTCGCCATATTTTGTTTGCCGGTTGCTGTAGTGTGCGAGAAAATAATCATGTTTGGAGGAGGTGTTTATGATGCATTCAAAGTGTGTGGGAAAAATAAAACTCAGTGAAATAGATGCAGACGGCTTAATGTCGCCATGCAAATTCGTACTCGATGGCGGAGATAGTCATTTTAACTATCGCCACGGGGAAACTCAAGATACATCGAGAATATTCGATGTATCGCCCACCCCTACTTCAAAGTCATTTTTTAGTGTGTGTTTCTCCTTCAGACCATCCTGCCTGGTCTAAAATAAAAACTTCTGCCTTCGGTCACACGAAGGCAGAAGTTTTTATTCTTGTGACTTTTGGCCATTATCATCCAGAGCAGTGAATCTACAATGAGTGGCTGAAATGGAAGCTAACTAGAAACATGGAGAGCGCCGTTCACAATGGTGCTAGGTGAGCATGTCACAAAGTCTGGCATGTGGAACAACCGACAGATAAAACACGGCGAACAATGACCACTACCTGGCCACCCCTATGAAAACCACTGCAACTTGGATGAATGCTTTGGACCAACTCTGGCTACCCATTTTAGCTTAAAAGCTGTGTTTTTATTTTTGGTTTTGTCTTTACCAACAACCCCTGATGTGATGCTCTTGTGTTCCAGGTCAGAAGACGTGTCTCCACCTCCATGGCGTGTTCCCCTACATCTATGTGCCGTACGATGGCTGCACACAGCAGCCAGAGCGCTACATGCGGCAGGTGGCCTTCAGCATCGACAGGGCCCTCAACGTTGCCATGGGAAACCCCGCCGCCAGCACCCAGCATGTCTTCAAGGTGGTGCTGGTCTCTGGCATGTAGGTGTCTCTCATCAGCTGCTCTCAGCACCGACTGCAAACAGTTTCACTCCTATTCACCGTGTCTGTTTATTTTCCTCCCAGGCCTTTCTATGGTTTTCACGCCAAAGAGAAGCACTTTATGAAGATCTACTTGTACAATCCTCAGATAGTGAAAAGGTGAGGCTAACACTGATCAATGCAGACTAATGAAACTGGAATCATCAGGGGGTTTCTGTTGTCTAAAGCTATTGAATCCCTAACGAGTCGGCCAGGACTCCCTGAACTAAAATCCATTTCTGAGTGTCCGCAGGTGTGCATATGATAGGAAATAATTACTTTGCTAACCAGAAATAAATAAGACAAAAAAACTCAAGTTTTTTAACAAAATCTTACAATTTTGTTAGTCGATCATTGAGATCAATTTACATAATTCAAAGGAATTTGTTAATCGATAACTTTATGATGAACATTTATGGCTCTTTACACTACAGGTCCTGATATTTCCCACACAAACAAAGACATTGAATGGAGCTGTTATTCCAATGCCTTTCAGGTTATCTAATGAGAAAAAGTTATTTCCAGACAGATCAGGCCTCAATGTCAGCTGGATTGGAGCATCAACAGCTTTTTATTTTGACACCTAATCAATTATATTTCAGCATAATAAAGCCGTCATGAACGCAGTATTTCTAGAACAAAAGGTCAAACTGATTTCATGAATAAGTTGAAGGTGTTTGTTTTAGATTAAGATGAGCGGGTCATTCAGCACCATTTTCACCAGTATGAAGGTTGAATGTAAACATGGAGCCTGCGGTCTACCAGACATTGTCACTACCGGATCCGTCCCGGAAGCACGATCCATCCTGCGCATGTATATACAACCGGGTGTCCATAAATAAAGTAATTATGGTACTAAAATTACTTATTTTTATCCTTAACTCACTAAAGAATACTAATACACATCTTTAAATAATGTTTTATTACCTTTGTGAGACAATTTTGATGCTTTTTACATTTTCTTGGTTAAATTGTATCTCTGACGTCATCATGGGACATGCTCAGAGCAGCCCGGCTAAATCTGATTAAACCATGTTTATCTGCATTTTAGTTATTTCTTTCTTTAGGTTACGCACTATATACCATAATATTAACACAAAAAGAAAACATAAAACTCAAAAAGATTAGATTTATGTTAAAATCCAAAGTTAAAAAGAATTAGCCACCGGAAGTAGCGTAGGAGATCAGTGATTAAAGAAAGTATTTTAAGGCATTTATTTTCTCAGGAAATACATTATTAACCTTTAACACATTATAGTTTAGTACGTTTACAATTTATGAGAAGGGAAAAACATTATTTAACATTATTTGCACACGATTTTGTTTTTAACAAAATAAAATCGTGTGCGACCTGGATGTATATCTGGGTGCACAAATGAGCTGATGGCGCATGCGCAGAATGGACATAGCTAAATTATAGTGAGCAAATATTTAGCACCCTGCTATTTTGCAACTTCTCCCACTTAGAAATCATGGAGGATTCTGACATTGTCATTGTAGGTGTATCTCCACTGTGAGAGACATGATCTAAACAAAAATTCAGAAATCACAGTGTATAGTATTTTTAACTACTTATTTATATGATCCAGCTGCAAATAAGTATTTGAACATCAGTTTATCAGTTAGAATTCTGACCCTCAAAGACCTGTTACTCTGTCTTCAGAATGTCCACCTCCATTTATTATCCATAATTAGATGCACCTGTTTGAGGTCGTTAGCTGCATAAAGACACCTGTCCACCCCATACAAACAGTAAGAATCCAACTACTAACATGGCCAAGACCAAAGAGCTGGCCAAAGACACTACATAGAGACAGAACTGTAGACCTCCACAAGGCTGGAAAGGGCTACTGGGAAATTACCAAGCAGCTTGGTGAAAAAAGGTCGACTGTTGGAGCAATCATTAGAAAAAGGAAGAAGCTAAACATTACTGTCAATCTCTCTCAGACTGAGGCTCCATGCAAGAACTCACCTGGTGGGGTCTCAATGATCCTAAGAAAGGTGAGAAATCAGCCCAGAGCTGGTCAATGATGAAAAGAGCTTGGACCACCGTTTCCGTGGTTACTGTTGGTAATACACTAATACCCTCATGGTTTGAAATCATTCATGGCACAGGAAGGTTCCCCTGCTTAAACCAGGCATGTCTTCATTTTGCCAATAACCATCTGGATGATCCAGAGGAGTCATGGGGGAACGTCATGTGGCCAGATGAGACCAAAATAGAACTTTTTGGTCAGAATTCCACTAACCCTGTTTGGAGGAAGAAGAATGATCAGTACCATCCCAAAAACACTATCCCTACTGTGGTAGCATCATGCTTGGGGGGTGTTTTTATGCACATGGGACAGAGGGACTGCACTGTATTAAGGAGAGGATGACCAGGGCCAAGTATAGCCAGATTCTGGGGAACAACCTCCTTCCCTCAGTTACACTGCAAAAAATGTAAATCTAAAGAAGTTATTTTTTCTTAGAATAAGTGCATTTTGTCTTGAGGCGGTACTTTGTCAATGGAACAAGACAATTTACATTTAA
>NW_015150831.1:715663-725202 GCF_000732505.1 Cyprinodon variegatus
CTCAAAGCCAACGCTGATTGGACGTCCGTTTGGTGAACGGCTCCAAATGTTCTTCAACGGAGAGTCTTCAAACTTATTAGCAAGTGAAACCTTGAAAGCTCGCAAGATCAGGATGGTCTCACGGGGCTAAAAGTACGGACCAGAAATAAGGCAACATCCCAGAGTTTACCTCAACTCGGTGCTTCGTATGAATTCGCCTGTTTGATGGTGGAAGTTTAGAATTGTGAGATTTACAAAGAAAGGAGGTGTCTGATGGGGTTTGAACTTCTCTGTACGAACATTTCACCCACTGAACTATCGTTATTCATCTATGACAATGAAAACTCAGTTTTGCATTCTATGACCCCTTTAAAATAAGAAAAAAACAATGGAATTGTCTTATTTCAAGCTCGTATTATCTAGTCATCTTTTTTGAGAGTAAAAATACTCATTCCATTGGCAAATCATCTTTTTTACGTACTCCTTAGGCTACTCCTACTCCTGTTTTTATTTTATTTTTTTTCCCCTACTTGCTTTGATTCTGTTTTATCTTCCTATATTTTAATCATGTAAAGCACTTTGCATTGTATTTGTACTGAATTGTGCTATACAAATAAATTTGCCTTGCCTTGCCTACTCAAATTAAGGGTAAATACACGTAATAATCATGAATATGAATAAATATTTTACTTATTCCTAGATTTTTTTTGCAATGTAGAGCATTGAAGATGGGTGGAGGCTGGGTCTTCCGACATGACAATCAGCCGAAGCACATAGCCAGGATAACAAAGGAGTGGCTCTGGAAGAAGCAGATCAAGGTTCTGGCATGAACTAGCCAGTCTACAGAACCAAACCCAGTAGAGAATCTTTGGAGGGAGCTCAAACTCTGTGTTTCTCAGCGACAGCCCAGAAACCTGACTGATCTAGAGACGATCTGCTCACTCTGAACGGAGATTCATTCCCACAGAGTGATTTAAAGTAAAAGACCACCACCAACATGCTTTGTACAGAGCCATTATAAACGTTCATAAGGAAGTACAGTAGGTCCCTTTCTAAATGACATTCCTTAATTTAATGGGAAACACACCAATCTCCTTTGGCAGTTCATCACTGGCCGCTCTGGCCCACATTAACTTAAGTTAATAAACCAGCATCTAAAATAAACACAGGCAGCCAGTTGTTGTCATTGCAGCACGGAAGCTCATCCATCATCCGTTTAGTCTCACCAGATCTTCAGATCCATCTTCAACATGTTAAACCGACACCTTTTTCAAGGATTTAGTCATTGTTTTCTATCAAGGACGTTTCAAAAAGCCTAATTTCTGTTTTGGGATTATTAGAAGGAGATGAAATATTTCCCACACTGCTAAATAAATAATTTCTCTTCTTTTTTTCCAGAGTGTGTGAGCTTTTACAGAGTGGAGCAGTGATGAACAAGAGCTACCAGCCTCACGAGGGCCACATCCCCTACCTCCTGCAGCTCTTCATGGATTATAACCTGTATGGCATGAACCTGATTAACATGGGAGCTGTGAAGTTCCGCAGGAGCCATAACAAAGGTTAGAGCATCTCACTTTATATCGAATTATATCGAAACACCCACATTTTAAACCTTATCCATTTAATCCTAGAATCGGTCAATAATCAGCAATACTTGCCAGAGATCCCGAGGTGATATTGCTTTTTATTCATAGGTTTACAGAATAACGAGTAAACAAGGATGACAAATGCTACACAGTGGTCTTTATTTAAACAAAAAAGGACAACGCATTCAATAAAACAGGCCGATATCGGCCAAAATATGGGTTTACCTCTACAGGTGTTGAGTTTAATGACTTAGATTTATTTTGTAATTTTGTTTACCCAGGTGCAGGGCTGGGTATTTTGGCCAAAGTCCTGAATCGATTCGATTTTGATTCATACAGTTCTAAATCCATTCATTTCGATTCGATTTGTTTTTACTATAATGAAAGTGGTTCAACTATTTACTTTTTCCTGTCACATTAAACACAAAGTGCAAACTTGTAAATCAGACGGTTTAAACTTGAGATGTGAACAAAACTGTCTCAGAAGTGCAAACTTGTTTGTGAAAAAGTGAAGCCTCACTCGAGCAAGCAGACGTGACACAGCGGGGACACAGCAGACAAGCATGAGCTGCATTATCTTCCCTGCACAGACCATATTTGCAGGGTTCTCTGTAACAACTACAGGGTGTTTGCTGGTCAGCCCCCATTTGTCAACCTATTGGCTCTATTTGCAGCTGTCTGGCTTGAAGTCATCGTGGTGGTCTGTAGCACGAGATGCGACGCGCCCCTAATCATCAGTGTAGAGGGAAGCCACCTTAATGTCACATATCCGGCACATTATCTTTAGCCGTTTTAAATCCAAAATGGTTCCAGACGTCAGGCTTCAGTTGAGACAGCTTGCTGAGCGGGGTGTTACTTGGGTCGGCATTTGAATGTGAACGTGCGTCACTATAAAACTAATCGATCTCATTCCCTAAACATCGATTTTACAAAAATGTAAAGGAATCGATCCAAAATCGATTAAACAATTTTTTTATCCAGCCCTCCCCAAGTGTAAACAAAATAAAAATTTGTTAAGAACATGTGGGCTCTCCTCATCCTCCCCAAGAAGTCCAAGTGCTTCTGGGCCCTTCTGACCAGTGAGGTGGTGTTTCCAGTCCAGGTGAGGGTGTCTGTGATGTGCACCCCCAGGAATTTGATGCTGTTGACCACCTCTACAGCTAAGCTGTTGATGAGCAGTGGAGCGTGGTTAGGACGGTTCTTCCTGAAGTCCAAGATGATCTCCTTGGTCTTTTCCACATTCAGTATCAGGCTGTTATCTCTGCATCAGCCCACCAGCTGCTCCAACTCCTCTCTGTAGTCCAGGTCGTTGTCGTCTCTGATGACGCCTCTGATGAGGTGTCGTCTGCAAACTTCACCATGTGATTGGTGGTGAACCTGGGGACGCAGTCGTGTGTCATCAGGGTGAACAGCAGGGGCTCAGGACGCAGCCCTGAGGGGAGCCCGTGCTTAGACTGATGACATCAGAGGTGTTCTGTCCGACCCGGACTGACTGAGGTCTGTTGGTGAGGAAGTCTAGCAGCCAATAGCCGAGGGGTGTATTGAAGCCTAGCTGTTCCAGTTTGCCCATCAGATGCTGTGGGATGATGGTGTTGTAACCTGAACTGAAGTCCAGGATCAGCATCCGCACGTGGGAGTTCTTCTCCTCCAGGTGTGCCAGGCTCAGGTGGAGAGCTGCAGAGATGGCGTCCTCAGTGGAGCAGTTCTGTCGGTAGGCAAACTGGAACGGGTCGAATGTTGGAGGCAGACTGGAGATGATGTGTTCTTTAACCAGCCTTTGGAAGCACTTCATCATGATTGGAGTCAATGCGACAGTCATTGAGTGAGGTGACCTGAGGCTTCTTTGGGACTGGAATAATGGAGGCAGACTTGAAGCATGCTGGCACTATGGATTGGTCCAGCCAGGTGTTAAAGATGTCTGTGAGGACACCAACCAGCTAATCTGCGTACTCCTTATACACCCGCCCAGGTATGTTATCAGGCCCTGGGGCCTTCCTCGGATTGACTCTCCTCAGAGTTTTCCTCACTTCATCTACGTCCAGGGGGGGGAGAGGGGGGAGGGGGGGTTGTAGTCTGTGATCATCTGAATGCCTTTCCACATCCTCCTGGTGTTGCTGTTGTTGTGGAAAAGATCCTGGACCTAATTTAATCTGTGTTGGTCTTTGTTAAAGTCGTAGAGAGGTCATATTTAAATGTCAACTCATTCTGGCTTAAACATGTATATAAATGTACTCTTTATCAGACAATATTTCCCAAAAATTCAGAAAATATCTATTAAAAAAAAAGATCCTGTCTTAAAATCTGTGGATTTTTTTCATTATCTTCTGCAGGCCAGTTAGTTCTACGTCAGCCTGAACACCTAAATTCAGCCAATCATATATCAACGTTCATCTGTCAATCAAAATTTTTCAGTCATAGCATCTTGATTCAAATGTCGCAGCTAATATACGCAACGGTTGAAATCAGAATCATTTCCTTTCCCATTGAGTTGCGTCCCAGTGTTCACTGGGATGGACGTCTGTGTCTTCAGCAGGCGTAGAGCTAACAGAACTGGCAGCGTTGCGAGGCAAGGGCTCAAACATGTACGGCTGGAAGCCTTCTACACCAAACCAAGCTTCTGCCGCCCTGGCGTCCTCTTCCACAACATCTTCGTCCCCGCTTTCCTCCTC
This sequence comes from Cyprinodon variegatus, assembly GCF_000732505.1. NCBI lineage: Eukaryota > Metazoa > Chordata > Actinopteri > Cyprinodontiformes > Cyprinodontidae > Cyprinodon > Cyprinodon variegatus. The sequence continues at coordinate 719,898 of NW_015150831.1, forward strand.
TAAATAAAAAATGGATGACGGTGGAGACTCATCCATGACCTCCGACACTGAACTCTCCTCCTCTTGCATGTTTCCTCTGTCCATAGCGTTCCTTGACAGCGTCGTTTCTAAAGGCTGAAACCGGGTCGTCTGCATGTGTGTCGCAGTTAACGCATTATTCACATATAGAAATATGTGAGTCAGGACATAGTCTATATACTAAACTGAACAATACTTTAAAAAAAACAGTTTAGATTTAAAATAGAATTTTTTTTTTTATTGAAAATTCAATGTATGAATAGTGGATGAATAAAAACCTCATTTTATTTCAGTGTTAAATTCTGTTTAAAGTAAAGGATTATAATTGAAAATGTCTTTGGACCTTTACTGGTTGATGATTTTCTGTATTCAGGCACCGCTGATTTTTAATTGGTTACCCCTGCTATAGGTCATCGCATTAGACCCACCTCCTAACCCAACTTTGAGAATAGATTAAGGGCGATATTTTGTTTGCTGCCTGATAAGCTTCATTAACGCAGCATGTTAACGGCGATAAAGGCCCACCGCTAAAAAAAAAGATTCTTTCTTTGTTTAATCGCAGATAAATCTGATATAGTGACAGTTGAGCAATGGTTTTTATTTTAGCGTTTCCTTTGGACCTGATGGTTGTGCAGCTTTTCCTGAAGTTTCCTCTGAAACCATCCGGGCTGAACAGGTTGAAGCTTTTCAGATGCTTTATTGGATAAATCTCCTAACCAGCTTCATGCACGGAGATTAAACCCCTGAAGCCCAGTTTGTTTGATCAACTTTATCTCTCTCCAACTCTTGTCATTTAATGGAGCTCTGACCCAGTGCTGCAGACTTTTAATAAAAGGAGGTTCTAATGATCCGTCCACTGCTATGCAATTGAAATCAATAGGATGACTCTAATGCTCTATGCAACAAAGACCCTAACACCCAAATATTGGCTCCACCTGCTCCGCCCCTGCTGCAGCATGAACGTTGGAGCAACTTGTTAATCTAGGATCAAGGGGATTAAAGGCAGAGTCGGTTTCAGATGACTGAAATCTTTAATGTGTTCTGGACTTCATTTTAGACATTCCACTAAAAAATGTTCATAGAGCACATTCTGTGTGAATTTGTATATGAGGGTTAATAGATGTACCAGAAAAGCAGAAATACTCCACCTTATTGAGTGAATGTTTCAGACTGGACGTGTGTCTCTGTTCCAGACGGAGCAGCTCCAGAGGCGGATCCATCATCTTCCAGCTCTCATCCCAGCATCAGTCCCTGGAAGATCCCCTGTTCCACCAGGCTGAACGACAGCAGCCTCGCAGGTACCTTCGTCCGCTGGGAGGAGAGCGCTCTACCCTGGTAGGTTCCCCCCCTCTGCTCAGACCTCCGTCTGCGTTGGACCCCTGCTGGCTAATGAGGTAATAACAGTGATGTGCTTGCAGCTCTTTAGTCCTGGAGAACGTGGAGAGGCAGAGCACCTGTGAGCTGGAGGTGGATGCTGTGGCTGTCGACATCCTTAACCGCCTCGACATTGAAAGTAGGTGCAGTGAGATGTTTTTCCTCCTCAGGTTTGGTCACAGAGAGGAGATTAGCGGAGATGAGGGAGTTGATCAGAGGGTAAATGTTACAAACCCCCTGAAGACCACTAATGGTACACAACCACAGAAGTAATCTACATAAACAGATGAGGTCAGTTGCAAAATACAATTTATTTTACAATTAGCAGGGGTTCAATTACAAGAGACAACAAAACACAAGGAAGCTTTAAACCTCAGGGTGTCTAGACCAAAGCAACAAACAAAACACACCGTTATTTAGTTATAAAAATAAAACATTTTCTAAAGGAGAACTGAAAAGAAAGTACAATACCTGAACTCCCTGGCTAACCAAAAGACAAGGAGAAAACGGTTCAACTAAAATGGCAGAGAACCCCCACCAGCTTCCAGAAAATTCTCATAATGATATTCTCAGTATATGCTCACAGACAAGATCGCTTCAGATTAAGGTCCAGGGAATAAGGGAAAGAGAAGAGGCCTGACATCTCAGGTTTGAAGCTCTTTTGGGGGCTGCTGGCGAGCTCCAACACATTGCACCTGCAGCATCCAGGTAGACCTGCAACACAAAGAGAGAGCTCTCTCCTGAAGAGAGCCCCTAGAGGTCAGTGACTGTAGCAGTGAACACCAATAAACAGATGTTATCTGACAACATCTTTGGCTTCCAGAGGGGATGAAGTGGTCTCTGATCTCTCCTAACGCCCCCACATGTCGCTCTGGCCCTCTGCTTTGTCATCAGGATGCCAGAGATCCACCTCTTTACTGCCTGATTGATTGTCCTCCTGCAGCGTGAGTTTGCACTAATCAAACAGGGATCACTGCTGGAATCACCAGCAGGATCTCTGGGTAGCAACCAAACTCCAGATTATTCCTGCATACTGGAAGCTTCCCAGAACACTTTGTTCTTCATTTCTAAACCCCAGTCATTCTGAATTCATCCATTTTTTCACAAATTAGATCCCCAGCTGAGAACTCAGTGCATCTCCTCAATAGACACAAGATATAGTATTAGTTTAACTGTAAAAACATCTAGAAATAAGTCAGTATTTCTTAAATTAAGTGTAGTTACCCTTAATTTGAGTAGGTAAATAAAACAATTTGGCAATGGAATAAGGATTTCTACTCTTGAAATAAGATAATTAGATGATATGCACTAGAAATAAAACAATACCATTGTTTTTTATTTTATTTTAAATGTAAATTGTCTTGTTCCATTGACAGTGTACTCACTACTTCCTCCTCAAATCAAGAAAAAATGACTCAAAATATCCACTATGGAGGGAATTTTGTTCCATTATTGTTGGAGTCAAAGAACATGTTTAATAAATCGAAATGTAAAAAAATACATAAAAAAAACCGCACACATTTTCTTTGGTGCAACATAACCTTAGAGGCTACAAAAATATGAATAAATAAAATGAAATACAAAAATCAATGGCACACAGACAAAACAATTCTTCCTTCAAAGAAAAATCACGTCTTGTACAAATTAATGTAAAACTTTTGTGATGAATCATGGCAGCAGATCCAGAATTCAGCCAGAGGTTCTTTAAAAAAGTAATTTCTTAAACAAAAAGCAAAGCAATACCAAAAAGGACCGAAGAATCAAAAAGACTACAGTCTCCAGGTGTAAGCAGAGGCTGATTGAAGCCAAGATAAAAGGAGCCTGGATGAAGGGAGGGGTGATGGAGACACGCTGCAGAGCGAGGGGCAGGTAGATCCGCACGCCAGGCACAGAATACCAGGAGGTGAACAGACGGCACAGTCAGGGCAGAGGTCCTCACCTGTAAGCAGAGCTCCGTCTCCATCATGTGGATCCCACCTGCCCCTCGCTCAGCAGTGTGGTGGTTTGCTGCAGGATTAGCTCCGCCCCTCTGTCCATCTGAGGGATGGAGCAACACCTGCGCAGCAGTTGCAGAGCGCAGTTAGCGCATTCCGCTTTCAGCCCAGCTTGGATTGTTAGAGGAGGAAAAGCAAAACCCAAAACAATCCAAACATACAAACATAGAAATTTGGACCACACCCAAGCATACAAAGGACGACAACAAAAAATGTAAATAAAAGAAAATACAATCATGTTTTCTCCTGGGAATGTAGTGTTGTTGCGTGCAACACAACATTCCCCACAATGCAACGGTAGCCATTGAAGTCACAGCAGCGTGCACCATCGGCCGGGCTGGTTCTAATGGTAATTAAATATCATCCGGGGGCCGTGGATAAACGATTGACTTTGACATATGTGATCTAGTTAGACATTACATTTGACTCTTTACTTTGGTTAAAGGATGGTTGAAATATTCTGGATCAGAGAAACAAGACGTTTGGCTTCACTAGACGTCTTACATTTATAGTATATAAGTGCAGAACTGCAGTAAGCTTCACCTAGATCTGGTTATCGAACAATCAGGCTAATTATGCATGTTTTATTTATTTCATTCATTAATTTAAAGCTGTTATTAATCTAAGTGAGCCGGTATGAACAGCAGTTCAGTAAAACCTTGTTGAGAAACAAATACTTAAATATTTTCCTACCAGGGCATTTATTTGATATAAGATCAAAGCAGAGACTAATACTTTATGGTTATTTATCTTTTGACAGTTATTTTATTACCCATTCCTTTATTTTACATTTTCTGGATTTTAAACCCGTTTTTTCTTTTTTTCTTTTTCAATTTAATATCTAAATTATGGTTGAATTTCTGACGTGAAGGTTTAAAATGAGGCTCCTTCTATCGTACAGAGGAATTAAAAAAANGTTGAATTTCTGACGTGAAGGTTTAAAATGAGGCTCCTTCTATCGTACAGAGGAATTAAAAAAAACGGCACTGGTTTTGGGGGGATGTTCTCAGGAGGGGGGGTGTTTAAAAGATGAGGAGGGTTTGCTAGCTAACCTTTTTGTTGTTTTGTTTCTTGTTTTTCTTCAGATCAGATTGGAAGGAACCCTGGACTGCAGGCTATTTGGGAGGATGAGAAGCAGAGGAGGAGGGAGAACAACCAGTCCTCCCAGATAGAAGCTCCTCAATCACAGGGTGAGGAGGAAGAACTGTTTAAGAACAATAAAAACCACTTTCTCTTTGGAAAAAATATATCAGACCTTAGATTTGATTAAAGAACACAACTCTGTTTTATTATCAACATCCAGGCAGGTTCATCTGCAGGTTGTCCTGGAAGAACAATTAGAAAGAACCCTGAACAACTGAGGGACTCATAAAGCCGGGCGTACACTGTACCATTTTTCACCCTTTTGGCCCGATTTTTTCAGTCGTGCGAGAATTTTTCGATCAGCCCGGCTTTCAGCTTGATCGTGCGTCGTGTAGTGTACAGGGGGTAACGAGGGACGATCAGCCTCTCACCATCACCTCACCGATCAGGGATAGGGGTGTAAATCACATCCATCATGGCGATTCGATTCAGTATCGATTTCCTGACCCAACGATTCGATTATGTTTCGATACTCAAGAATACACCACGATACGATACGATTCGATTCGTTGTTTTTTTTTTTGTTTGTTTGTTTTTTTAACACCTTACAGGCTGGACAATGTTTCAGATTTGAAATAAATCAATGAAAGCTGTAATATTGTTATGCATTTTATTTGAGAAACAACAGCAAATAACAGAAGTAGAAAAGTTGCACTCCATCTATTCCTATTAAAACCTCTTCACTGAAAAATAATAATCCCCCTGCGTTATAGATTCTGAAAGGCCTTGCATCAAAAAATACTGCACAAAATCAGTGCAATGAGTGCAATGCAATA
>NW_015150831.1:725995-736450 GCF_000732505.1 Cyprinodon variegatus
GCCACACTTGCTCAGCCATGTCTTTTTCCAAATACGTCGTCTCCTTTTCTTTTTAGGGCTTTCAGCTCAAAATTGCACAAATTGCAAAAGGCAGCGCGTTTCACTCTAGTGAGCTTCATGTTCCTCTTCTACTGGTTTGGTTTCTGGATAGACGAGTCTGAGTAGCGCCATCTAACTGCGGAGCTGAATTCCAACCGGTTTTTTGTGACGTACAGTGTGAGCAGGTAGATGCCATTTTTTGGCCCCGATACCTGGCTGTGCAGTATCAGCCAATACCATCTTTGTGTGTATATATGAAGAACTGCATACTACTTGGATGTAAAATAATTGCCATCATGGCTTTGTCAAGCTGCTGCCTTCCTTTTTGAAGCAGGAAAAAGACTAAAACAAAGTGAATCCAGTAGAACTTTTTATTGCCTACCTGGAATGGATGACAATAGTTGAAGAAACTTTTGGCTCTCAATATGGTATCAGTGATATCACTCGCTGATACTGATACCAACATTTTGCTGCTAGATCGGGGCCCCGCCTGATAGTGGTATTGGTATCAGTTCATCACAATAGATCACATCAGAATATCAGTTCACACAGTTTTAGAACATACATCATGAGCTGTGAACCTTGCGGTTTCATCGTATAGTGTGAGCTGTAGCTGCGTGCAACAATAAAAAAAAATCGCACAGTGTATGCCCGGCTTTAGAAGGAAAACTTAACTAAATTAGAAACATGATCGAAGAAAAACAAACAAACCTAAACTTGCTGAAAGACTGATTGGCAATAGCGGCTGGCTAGCTCCAGTGGTCTGCAAACAGGCAGCCAGGGTTCTTATCCCAGCTGGGGGGGATGAGCTGCCAGGGTGGGTCCTTAGGGAAGAGCCTTCATGCTTTGGGGAGTGGCAGCCTAGTGTTTAGGGCATTGCGCTTGTGCTCTGAGTTCCCACTCCCACAGACTGCCGCTCTGGGTCCTTGAGCAAGACCCTTAACCCCCGATTGCTCAATGGGCGCCGCACAATGGAAGCCCACTGCTCCCCAAGGGGATGGATTAATGCTTTGTTGTTTTGTTTCTTGTTACTCTGCATTTAACCCATCCCCCCTTCATTTCGTTGCTCTGAACTTGTGACAGTGTGTTGATAAAAAATTGGGTAAAAGAAGAGAAAAGGATGTTTTGTTGAAATTAACAGCACCTTGTTGGTAAAACGCTAACATTCTATCCAGCATAGTGGTGGAGGAGTGATGATATGGGCTTTTTTTCTGAAAAAAACCCCAGCTTACCAACATCAGAAAAAACCCATAATAGTGACAGAAATAAAGAGAGGTTTTGTAATCGTCCAGTCAAAGTCCAGACCCCAGCCTGCAGGCAGGACGATAAGAGAACTGTGCAGAAAGAAGGCCTGGAAAAAACTTTATTTTTTGTTCTATGTTGTTTGTTGGAAAGATCGTGATACAGACAAACCTCTGGGCTTTATTAAAGGTATTGTCTAGGATTTCCGCAATTTTTTTAAAAGACACGCCCTCTCCACTATAAAAAAATGCACATGCACAACCCTGTACCCGCTTCCTAGAGTGAACGCCTATTAAACGCGTGCGAGAGCATGCACCATTTCTCCTGGTGCCCGCTCTCTTTTAACGTTGCTGTTTGTATCGCTCATACAAGCTAACTTTACAAAAAAAGGTTTGCAATTTTTCCACTATGTCAGACTCACCACCGGTAAGTGGAAATGTGGACGAGCGCGTAGGACGGCCTGATGTAAACATGACAATTAGGAGGACTTATTTTTGATGATCTTATCTTGAGGCTGATTTAAGGAACATCTTCCACTTCACCTTTAAGGCTTTAACTGTCACTGACTGTATTGATGTATTAGCTCCGTTTGGTTTAACAATAAAAGAGAAAATAACTGAATTCCTGCAGAGAAGTAAAAGAAAATCTCCTCTGTCTCTGTTCCAGAGCGTAGCTCCGTCACGTTAACGGACAGCGAGCAGACCTTCCTGAAGAGACTGAAGGACATCCTGAGGGAGAACAAGTTTGATTTGTAAGTTTCCGCCTTTGTCTGTTGTCTAAAGAGATGGTTGAAACTTTGCTCCATTTCCCTACGGACATCTGGAGGGGAAGGCTGACAGGTATTAGAGCAAGATGCTCCTGATCATAGAGAGAAACTTCCCACCAAACACCAAATGTCCCTTTCTGCTGCCAGCTTTCCTCTGAGTGCAGCGGAGGTGGAGCTGGAGGGAAGGAAAACTAGGGAAAGTGAAGTCGGAGCAGATGTTGGAGAAAAGGGGCGTGCTGAGGTCATCCACAGACGCCTCCTTCCTCTACAGCCTCACAGCGTTTCCTCTTATAAATGAAAGTAAAGTCGGCTCTGCATCTGCACACTGCTTATCGGATCCAGATGGCTTCCTTGGACTAACCTCGGATCCCTGATCGCAGCGCAGCGCTCTGTGCTGACTGAAGTTAGGAAGCGGAGCAGGGACATGCTTAGTGTTCACAGACTCCTACATTCTCTTAAAGCCGCTTTTATTCTGAGAGAAATTATTTGTTTAGTTTTTTGTTTGTTTGTTTGATCCAGACATGATGCAGTTTCACATTTATAGCTACAGGGAAGAAACTAAGTATTTGCTAGTTTGCAAGTTCTCACCATTTAGAAATCATGGAGGCTCTGTCATTGTTATCGTAGGTCCATGTCCACTGAGAGACATAATCTGAGTTAAAAAATGCAGAAATCACAATATATGATTTTTTTATAACTATTTATTTGTACAATATAGCTGCAAATAAATATTTGAACACCTGAGAAAATCAATGTTAATATTTGGTAAAGCAGCCTTTGTTTGCAATTCCAGATTTTTTTCCAGTGTGTGGTTTACACGCCAAAAAATGATGCTTCTTAGAGTTAAATAAGATTTTTTCTCTTAAAATAAGATGAATAGATGTTATGCCCTTGGAATTAGATAATGAAGTTGTTTTTTATCTCACGTAAAACAGAAATCCTCTTAATCTATCGGTAAATTTTCTAACTTACTTCCTCAAAAAAAGGGAAATTATGCTTATTTCCAGAACAAATTAATTACTTAGATTCCATGTTCTGCTGTTTTAGTTGTGTAGTAATCACAATGTTCAGGTGTTTATCACCAAAACACTTTGAAAAGCAGCCACCGTCAAGCATGTGGGAGGTAGGCTGTGCTTCTAAGACGCGGTTCCATTTAGGTTGGTCCACTTCTGGTGCAGAAGCTAAAATAAAGAGAGTAGTAAAAGTTTCAGAGGAAAAACCTTCTTTTTCTGTAAATATTAACGAGAAACTCCTCAAATGGGTTAATAGCTTCAGCCTGGTTCAAGTGTTAAATAGGGATGCTCGATATAATCGGCCCCCTATCGGTATCGGCCTTAAAACTGAGTATCGGACATCGGCCACCCCACCGATATTTAACCCGATATTTGATCAGCTTCTGAGTTTCTAAAGTCTAAAAAAAAAAAAAATACTACTTCTTCTTCTTCCTCAAAAACTTATTTTTTACAGACTTAAAAACTTCTAAAGACGGATAAAATATTGATACGTTAAAATATCCCAATATCTTCATATGCTGATATATTGCCATTTAAAAACACCATATCAATCTCTTTTACTAATGAAATATTGCTATATGTCATCGTTATGCTACGAAATCCCCCGAAAATTCACAAAATGTTGCCATATTTTTATATGTTGATATATTGACGCGACATCAATCTATTTTACTAACAAAATCTCACAAAATTTACAAAATATCACGAGAGTTTGTAACAGAACGATTAAATTTCACGAGATTTTGAAAGTAAAATAGATCGATACCGCGTTTTTAAAAATCAATTTGATATCAGCATATGAAAATATATTTGAGTTTATTATTTTTCAAAGTGTCAGAAATGGATAACAAAACTGCTATTTTCAATGACTACTTATTTTTGTCCAGCTTTAACATCGGTATCGATATCGGTTATCGGCTACATGAGTTTTAAAATATCGGCATATCGGATATCGGCCAAAATCCCAATATCGTGCATCCTTAGTGTTAAATCACATCAAACTAAAATCAGTAAGTAAAATAAGTAAAAATGTCTTAAATTAAGCATATTTACCCTTAATTTGAGTAGGTAAATGAGATAGTTTGTCTATGGAATGAGCATTTTTAATCTTAAAACAAGATAATTAGATAAAATGCACTTAAAATTAGACAATGCAATTGTGTTTTCTTATTTTAAGTGAAAACGTCTTGTTCCATTGGCTAAATACCTCCTCAATCCAAGAACAAATGCACTTATTTTAAGAAAAAATGACTTATTTAGATTTCTATTTTTCCCAGTGTAAAGCTGCTCCCCTCAGGCGCATCAGGAGCAGTGATCATACCGCCCACCCCCCAAAAAAACTGAATAAATAAAAAGAAAACAGAAAAAGAAAGAAGGTTTTCAGTCGCAGGAGATCATCATCATTATGTCTGCTAGGAAGTTTGTCTGGAGGAGAACTGACAGTTTAAGCTAGACGCCAAAACTTATGAGTAACTTACACATAACGTGTGTCAAGATCAGAAAACTTTCCTGTAACCCGTGGCCCACATATGGCATACGCTGGCTAACGTCTCAACGTACTTGTGCCGACGCTTGCCAGCGTGCTTCAGCGTGCTCCTAACTTATCCAACATATGCCAGCATTTTTGCCACGTTTTCCATACGTCAGGCACACGCAGATCTAAATCGTCAAGGTGTGACAGGAGCTTAAAGCAGCGATGCAGGATAGGTACCTGAGCCCACCATCTTACTTTAGGAGGATTAAAACCCCTGAAGGGAAAGTAATCGCCGGCAAACTGCAGCTGACTTTACAGGTCTATAGTTTTTATTGCTCAAGGCTGTCAATCCAGATGCTCGAAGTTATGATTGACGTTTAATGTGCTGCAGTAGAATAGTTCCTTTCTCTAACCTGAACAAAAGCAGCCAGCTCATGTCGTACATCTTGGTTTTATGCGTTATTACACTCTGTTTCTTTTTTATTTCATACCAAGAGAAACCAGCGGGTGCCTTCTGCAACAACCAGCAGCCCGTCTTTTGCAACAGTGTCTCTTTTGTCTGTGTTTCACAAGGAAAAAAGTCCCAGAAGGACGTTCCTTCAGTGAATCATTAAAGCCAAAGCTGTCTCAGAAACTATCAGGAGCGTTTTAGCTTCCTGTTCTCCAAACCGGTGCTGGAGGGAAAATGGGGTGTGTCTATTTGCTGAAATGTGTTAATCACCGCAGTGATCTCCAGACGCCTGCCAGGTTCCCTCCCTCTCCGCCTCTAAAGTCATTAAGCAACAGACTAATTAAGAGACAGACTGTGGCTCACGCTAGCCGACTCTCTGGAGCCTTTTCTTCATAACAAAGTCTCAGAATATCAATCTGTGGGGGAAAAAACTTGATTCAGTTTTCTGTTCTTTAGATCCACACCCATAGAGTTCTCTGCTCTGAGTTTCTGTAGCTTTCTGCTGATTTTAGCGCCACTTCCTGTTCCTCAGCATCTGCTGGAGACAGCTCTGTAGAAAAGGGTGTTGCTTTTTAAATAAACCATATCTGTCCTCCTATCACCTCACCAATACTGAAAATAACTTCCCTTAGTAACGACTTTAACACAGAAGAGTGCAGCCATCAGGAGCTGGAAGCGCTTAAAGTGTGCTGTGTTCACAATGGAAAAAAATCAAAATCACCCACGTTTTCCACGGCGCAGCCAGAGCAGCAAAGACGCTTCAGTCACACATCAGAACTAAACTTCAAGCATCAAAAATGAAGCAGCACACGCGTTTTTACTGCTCCTGCTGCTTACGGCCTGAACGTAGCATAGGTCTCTCTACTATGGAGTGAATTTTGCTCCATTATTGCTGCAAAGAACACATTTTGAAATCGAAATTTGGAAAAACTTTGCTGTTTACTCAGATTTTTAAACTTTTTTTTTAAAAACTTTTATCCCTTTCAGGTTGAGTTTTACAAATTACATTATTTTGAAATGATGTTTTCCACATCTTCACTTCTGAGGGGGACTTTCATCTGGGGTGAGGACTAGAGATGCATTTCTATAGGTCTTCTAGACGTTAGGACTTAGAGACGTTATTTATCCCTTAGGATTACTCCTTCAGGGAAATTTTGGTTCCAGTAGCTTATATAGAGTACAAAGAGTTAAAGCAAGATGCCATTAAAGATAAAAATACTACAGATAATATAAAAAGAGTGTATTTAGTACAAAAAAGCCTAAAAAAAAGTTGTAATGTCCTGGAATATGTTTCCCATAGATATAGAAATATCTGCACAGTAGAGAGCTCAGGGAAGACTGCATGGTAGTTGACTTGGATTTTTGCACTCGTTCAGCAGAAAGGTACTGACCTTATAAACATTAACCACGTTTTGATTGGTCAGGGTCCAGCGTTCGCACTGCGCTTTAGTAAATGTGATCTAGAAAGGCAATTTCAAAAGAAAGTAAGAAAAAAACATTATTCAAAATAAAATCTGAGTTTTCAAAACTTTTTTTTTTTAAATAAAGTTTTTCAAATTTTGATTTCTGTAAAATAATGGAGCAAAATTCCCTCCATACTGCCCTCTTTGCAGCCCTACAGTTGTTCTCAAAGGGTTTCATCAGAATGTGATTTGGACCTAGATTCATCCTTCGGATGGCGGTTTGATTTATTCCTGCAGCTCAGTAGCTGGAGGACTTTTCATGCTGATCCTCCACCACTCAGTGTGGGATTTAAACCTCTAACCTTATGGGTTAGAGGTTACACTTTTATTCATCATCTTTTAAAAGCCTTCCTTCAGACAGTAGCAGCAACTAATAGCCCAGTTTCATCCTCTTGTTTTACGTGCAAACCTTTGCAACTTGTTGTACGTGTGCGAGAAGCTGCTCTCTAGTCTTTGTTTTAGTGTCAGGGTCTAAGTGGCGAGTTGTTGGGCAGAGCGGAGGAGGGAAAGGAGCCCAGTTGGCAGCTTGTAGCTGAGAGCAATCTGCAGGGAAACAAAGCCCCGTTGGCCGCTTGCCTAGTTTCCATTCATATTCCTCTCGTCTACACGGACTCTCAAACAAGGCAGCGTCGCTCGCCCGTATGCACGCCACACATACAGATCATCAAACAACAGGAACTCTGAGCTGTGCAGCCCTCCCACATTAAACGAAGCACTTCCCCTGATTAGGACTAATAATAAAACATGACAGTTGGAGGCCAGAAAAAAAGCGGCCGCAGCCGAACAGACGGCCCCTCTGCAGCTCACTGTCAGCACCTACAAATCCGTCTGCTTTAGAGAAACGGGCAACAAAATTTAAACTTTTTGGTTTTAAAGCAATGATTTGTGTAGAGACCAATCAATGCAAATTGATCAGTGATTGGAGGGTCACTTCTTAAAGTTTGATCTTTTACCTTCATCAAATGCATCAAAACTTAAAGCAATCCCCAATAATAAGATATTTGACTAAGACTTTCAGACTTTATTGTTGTTTTCTATACACATAGAGTAAACAAAACAACATTTTGTTTTGTAAAGCTTTCAGACAATTCAGCAATGATCGAATTTAAATAGCGTGGACTAAAAGCATTTTGCAAAGACGCATTTTTATGGAAGTTCAGAGCAGTGCAAAGACAAATAGATATGGTGCAAATATGCAATATTTTGGTTTGGTGTTGATCGTGACCGAAATCATTGGAGCTATGGAGTGAATTCTGTTCCATATTTCTTATAAGGAACGTGTTTTGCAAGTGGAAATTTGGAAAAAGAAAAAAACAATTCGTAATTAAAATTTTGAAAACAGGAAACCGTACTCCAGAAATTAGACTTTTAAAAATGTTTTAATCAAAAAAGTCTCAATAGTAAGTTGGTGTTTTTGTTTAGATTTATTTTTTTTCAATTTAGTTTTTATATACAGGGTTTCCGTGGGTCATTAAAAATAATTTAAAGTCATGAAATTATTATTTTTTAAATTAAGGCCTTAATTGGCATTAAAATTCCTAAAATTTGATATTCGTGGCATTAAAAGTGCTTCGGAATAGAAGCTTGAGGCAGAGAAAAGGCTAGAGAATGGGGGAAAAAATGCAAATTTGAACCAAAGTGGCTGGAAAACGAGGAACTCGGAACATGGCTGCAGCCTGTCCACGGTGAGGATGATGAAGGATTTTGCTGTGTGTATGTAAATATATATATCTGTATGTAAATATATATATATATATATATATATATATATATATATATTTAAGTCATGGGTGCTTGTTGATGGCATTAAGATTATTTCTAAGAGCATTAAAAAAACATTAAATAAGAGTTACTCATTCATGTATAAACCCTGTATATATTTTATTTTGCATACTACAGATATTTTAAAAATATATATTTTCTTTTTTCATTTTATTTCTTTCAAATTTCTGTTTTTCGGATAAGGTTTTATAATTGATTGCATTCTTTTTGTGTTTCACTGATTACATTCTCTTCGCTCTAAGCCCAAGACAAACACTCGCTCTGAAACAAAAGTGTTGTATGAATGCAATTCCTAAGTAGAGAAATTTGAAGATGGAAATTGAAATGGAAAAAAAAAATAATCTAAGAAAACAACAACTTTGTTGATGAAGTAACTTTTTTTTTTACAAAAATTGTTAAACAGTAATGGGAGAAAATTCACTCCTAAGGTTTTTATCATGTAAATGAAGGAAGAAAAAACTGAGCCTTAAAAATCAACTCAGATAAAATCTGCAGCACATCAGGATTGGTTCAGGATAGGTTTCTATTTCGGACTGTTCAGTAAATAAGGCATTAAAAGTGATCCATTAATGCTATAATTTGATTATTCCTCTGTTTATGGGCTGTATTCCTTTTAAGATAAAAACTGGACAAAATCTGAACCGTCATTGAAAAAAACAGAAAGCTGTGTTGGAGCGCTGCATCTCTGGAGCTAAAGGTATTCATTCCACGTCTTGTAAAATCCTCATTTACATGATTTCCTTTATTCAGAACCCAGGATTTGCCGTTGGATGATGAGGAGAGTTTCTCAGCAGAGCTCACCCTGCATCCTGACCAGCCGACCCCAGACGAGCTGCCCTGCACCGCTGCTAATGCTGTGCAGGAGCACAGGGACTCTCAGCCAGGTGAGCAAACAGCTTCTATAGAAGGACAAAACTACATTTGGCATCTAAGACATAAAGAGAAATAAAGATGGCCGCTAACCAACTGAGAACGTCTCCATCCAACCATCTCACCTGGTTTGCTTCATTCATTCTGGTCCTATTGTGGCGTTGGAGTCTTGGGCGGTTCCAGACAGGAGCCAGCTGCTCATGGCTCCTGTACTGAAGCACAAAATAAATTCTAATCATGTGATCTGGATCAGAATTAGTGACTGATGGGTCAATTGCACCCATTTCATTTTTTTTCTTTACAATTTTGTCTTCATTTTGATTTTAAAATTGAAGCGATAGCTTCAGTTGTACCATTTTCATCTCCTAAATGTTATTTTGAACCAAATGTAAAAAAATATATATATTTTTCACTCAGATTTTAATTATGATTTGAGTAGAACTGGTAATTTTCATTTAGTCAGTGTCAAAAATATGTATTTTTCCCAGTTATTCATGTACACTGACCTAATGACTTAGTTATCTGGGGAGGACTCAGAGTAGAGCCGCTGCTCCTCCACATTGAGAGGAGCCAGTTGAGGTGGCTCAGGCATCTGATTAGGATGCCTCCTGGACGTCTCCCTGGTGAGGTGTTCCAGGCACGTCCCACCGGGAGGAGAGGAGACCCAGGACACGCTGGAGGGACTATGTTTCTCGGCTGGCCTGGGAGCGCCTTGGGATTCCCCCGGAGGAGCTGGACCAAGTGGCTGGAGAGAGGGACGTCTGGGCCGACCAACTGAAGCTGCTACCCCTGTGACAGCGGAAGATGGATGGATGGACCGAATATTTTCAATACACAGCTTTATTTTATCCTTTAGTAGATATTTATTTTGCAACTAATTATTTCAGTTGCTTTGTCTTATTTTTAAGGATTTTTATCCTTAAAAAATACAATTTTATAGTTGTAACATCATCAACAGCCTGGCCCCTGTGGTAAATTGGATCTAGAGCTGCCACTGTTAACGGTGTTTCTGTTCTCAGACTCGGAGAGGAGCAGTGGGAGAGTCCCAGAGGAGGCGGTCGTTGATGAGGAGGCCATCCTAAGTCTTCTGGAGAGCAGTCAGACTTTTCTCCCACTCTCACAGACGTCCAACCACTCCCCGCTGTTAGGTACGGTGTCCGACCTTCTACTCAGAGCGTTTAAGCTGAGGTTGGTTTAAACCGCTCTGCTTTGAATGATCTTTGCAGCAGGTTCTTCAATGTTAACCCAACTCAGCCCCATTTTACTGCAGCGTTACTCTAATTCCCCTCTCCTGGTCTGCATCCAATCCCTCAGCTGTTCTTCCATTTTTAGATGAGAAGGAATCCTTAATTTAA
>NW_015150831.1:737378-743534 GCF_000732505.1 Cyprinodon variegatus
TCTGTGTCCAGAAGTTGGACTTCATCCCTGTTTTCCTAAAAACAAACAACTGAAGCTTTAAAAAATTTGATCTTTTCACTCTTGCATCAAAGCATCACAGCAGGACTTTTGGAAACAACCATTTCAAATTTAGATTCTCCTCCTTTTCTCCGCAGAAAGCAGTCAAGATCACGCCCTCATCGATCTGCTGGCAGGCCTGGAGGATGACGGCTTCCACCGGTCCCCCCTCAGACAGGCCTCTAAGTCTCATTCGCTGGCTGGCGCAGCAGCCTACCACTGTAATAGTGATGAAGAAGAAGCCGGGCCGGAGCTGGCGAAGGAAGAGGCGGAGCTCAGTATGATCATGTCACAGCGGTGGGACAGCGAGCGCCATGGGAGAACCGACCCGCTGAGGCAAGTCTTTTTCTCTGCTTGAGGGAGGAAATGTTCACAGCTCAGCCTCCCTGCTGGTGGAGGCAGAGAGCCACTGACAGTGAGCCAGGCTCTGCTCTGCAGGGGGGATCGTCCTGTAAAGGCTGGTGGCTGCAAACTTGGTGACTTCATGCAGACAGCTGCGTCTCCTAGGAGACTTTATTTAATTTTTTTTTATTTTGGCTTTAAATTAAACACTTATTGCCAGCTTTGTATTTCTCTGATTATGTTTAGGTATCTGTTGTAAAATGTGGCTTAAGACAATATGTGATATAATAACAGAAATGAAACCGTCTCCACAGGCCTGGAGTCAGGGATGCAGAGGACGGCTTCAGCGACGAGCAGCAGGAGTCCTCTGACGAAGACATGGATTGGAGCGGGAACCATTCCCTGTTTGCCGATCTGTCCATCCCGCAGCTGGATGGGGCGGCGGACGAAAGCAGCGGTGAGAAGCCAGCCTCTCTAGCACCGGCTCAGGTGTTCCGGTCACTTCACGGCCCACCTGAAGTCCATCATCTAGGCCGGCAGGCTGCTTCTGCAGACATTAGTGAGAGGAGGAGGTTTCCTCAGTGGAGGGTTAGGGGTGTTATGATAAAGTGAAGGTTAGCTGAAATGCTGAGGGTACAGAGATTAAGCTCTAATGCTGAGAAAAAAAGTCAGTTCTTCTAGAGATACCTGTGTTTACCCTTGATTTGAGCAGGGTGCATTAAATTTAGCTATTTTAGAGGTTCCAGTTATCCATCAGGGCTGATTCTATTTGCAGTTTATTATCAGGTTGTGTAAAACGGACCGGTTTGCTTTTCCATCAGCAGAGTTGGAGCATCATCACTAGTCCTGATAAATATTAAATTCAGTTAATGGTTGGTTTCCCTGTTCAATCTCAGGCATAGAGTCAATTTAACCTTGCTAATAAATACATATATATTCAATTCAGTTAATTTCCAGAGTGCCAACTCACAACACGTCATTTAGAGATACATTTCAACCAGTCAAACATACAGCCATACAGTCAAATT
This sequence comes from Cyprinodon variegatus, assembly GCF_000732505.1. Lineage (NCBI taxonomy): Eukaryota > Metazoa > Chordata > Actinopteri > Cyprinodontiformes > Cyprinodontidae > Cyprinodon > Cyprinodon variegatus. Next base: position 738,806 of record NW_015150831.1, read on the forward strand.
GATTCAAAGTTTTCTATCTAAGGAAAACCAGCTGATTGCATCGACTCATTGACTCGAAGGAAATCCCTCACACTAAGCATGCTTGTAGCGACAGTGGAGAGGAAAAACTCCCTTTTAACAGGAAGAAACTTCCAGCAGAAGCAGTCTAAGTGTGAGCGACCATCTGCTGAGGCCGACTGGGGTTCAAGGAGACAGAAGCAGACATAGAAAAGGCAACTGTTAAAGGCGACTCTATCCAGGAAACACACAGCCAGGCAGTCACAGTCAGAGAAACAGGACTACACTATAAAACAGGCCGTCTCACTTCCCATGGAGTATGTAGTACGCTTTAGAGTGAAAGCTTTTAGGCCACGCCTCCTGGTTCAACATTAATGTCTGACCTCGGAGAGGCCAGAGGGAAACCTTTCCAGAGCAGCTGAAGCTGTCATCCCCATGGACCAGAAAGAGGAACTGGACGTTTCTAACCGTAACCTGATAGAGCAGCGGTTGTAACCCCCACAGACCATTTTTAGCTTATTATCCAATCATTATTCCAAAGGTAGAGTAGACAAAGCAGCTCTGAGGTCAGGCTCCACGTCCAATCTCTTTGTGTTTTCCTTTACCTGAACCAGAGCAGAACTAATTTGACCTTTTTTTCCTCCTCTCTTTGCTCCTAGATTCCTCCTTAACGGACACAGGCTCCATGTCTCAGTCCTCGCTTACAGTCACAGAGAAGCTGTTGGGACAAAACAGCCCTTGCACAGGAGAGAGCGTCCACCTGGAGCCGCCTTCGCCCGCTAAGATCCTGCTGTGCAAGCATCCTGAGCACCGGCCAGGCCGCGTGTTGGACACTGAAGAACAACTCGAAAACCCCTTTCAGTTGAAAAGCAGCCAGGACGGAGCTAGTGGGTGTTCTGCAGGTTTCAGGGTCAATAAAGAAATCCCGTACATCTTGCCAGTAAAGCACCCGATTCCTGGTAAAATATCCGCCCACTCCGAGGTCTCTCCCATTTGCATGGACAAAGAGGACATCCGTCCTTTGTATGCGTGTAACAAGAAGAGCTCCAAACCCACAGATAAGGTTGAGCTGGAAGGCTTCCCCTTTGCTGCTGGAAAGGTGTCAAAACACAGGAAGCAGTACAGCAGCCTGGAGACGGTGGAGGCTAAAAGTTTGTCAATTTTCCAGAAACACAGCACCATCTCCCTCTGCTACCCGGACCTCAGAACCTGCTCTGCCAAGACGGAGCTGGAGTTGAGCACTAAGGAGAGAAAAAGCCCGATCCTGAGGAGCATCACCTCAACGCCGTCGCTCATGAAGGACGGCGAGTTCAGGGATCCCAGGGAGGAGGAAATGGCCCCAGAAAGCGAGGAAGGAGATGTCGGGGAACTCAAAATCCGATACGAAGACTACCAGGAAAATAAAACCGAGCGGACTATCGTGGCCCAGCAGGAAGCGCACTACAAGTTCTTCCCCAGTGTGATCCTCTCCAACTGTCTCAACAGAAAGAAAAGCGGAAACAAAAAGCCGGCGGACGCCTGCTGTAAACCAGAGCCATCCCCGCCTTGCAAGTTGAAGCTAAAACTTCCTAAAAAGAGGTTAGGAATGGCCGGCCATAGGAGCAAAGCACTGATGTGTCAGAGCCTGTCCTCTGACGGCCCGGTTAGCACAGAGCTCTCCTCCACAACGCCTGCTTTACACGATTCAGAGACCGAGGGGCCAATTTCAGAGGACCAACCAGAATCACAGGCCGAGGCAGATAAAGAGGCCGAGCCCGTCGTAAACAGGGAGTTGGATGGTGAGAAGAAGCCTGTCATTGACCCGATAGAACCAGAGGCGGTCGTCTCCAACCTCACCGTCGAGTCCTCTTCTTGCGAAGAAGCCAAAGAAACAACCGAAGAGAATCTGAGCCTTGATCCGCCTTCATCTGCTAAAGTTAGGCACACTAAACCGTCAACACTGCCAGGAAGTAAATACAAGCTAAGGGCGAAACGGAAAATGACCCCTGATGGCGACAGCGAGGACCACCCAGTTTCCAGTTGTTCCAAAAAGCCGGGCAAGCTTCCCGGGTGGCAGGAGACCAAGCAAAACAAGAGACGCAAGAGGGAGCCTCCTGTCATCATCAAGTACATCATCATCAACCGGTTCAAAGGACAGAAGAACATGTTAGTGAAGATGTCCAAAGTGAGCGCTGAGGAACAGCAGGTTGTTCTGACTCCTGACAAAATGGAGCGTTACAATAAACTGGCTCCTCTGAAGAGTTTCTGGCCTAAAGTACCAGAGTCCACAGCTGTCAGGTTTCCCATCAAAGAGCCCAAAGCTAAAAAAGCACCCAAACGGAAAACGAGGGTCAACAATGCCAACAAGAACCTGATCAGCGGCTCCCCCAAAACGCCCGCGACCAAACGAGGAAGGATGAGACGGACTAAAGGCTGCCCAAGGCGGCCGGTTCTGCCCTCCCTACCTCCACCTCGGCCGTCTTACTGCGAGCTTGCGGACGATACCGAGAAAGATTACGCTGATGTCATGGTAGAACTGGGCTATCTGTCAGACCGATCCCCGAGCCCCACTGAATCCACGCCGCCGCGCTGCTGGTCCCCGAGCGAGCCTTCCCTGAGCTGCTCAGAGAAGCTGATCAATCCGCTCAGTGACCCGTGTCTTAGTTCTGCTCCTCAGAAGCCTGCGACCAAACGAGCCCGAAACGCCAAAGCTAAGAGGTCCGCCAACTCTAAACAGACAGCAAAAGGGTCCGCCAAGTCCTCGGAGGCACAAGAGCCCAAAGTGGAGAAATCCAGAAAACGAAACGCCGCTACTCCAAGGCAGAGGAAGAAAGCTAAAGATGGAGCGGAAAGTCCTGCAACGTTTCCGCAGCCCAGAAGGTCCCGCAAGAAGAAAACCAGCGATTCATGTAGAGCAGACTCCCAGCAGCGGGTCCCTCCACCGAAGGATTCCCCTAAAGAAGTTCCTCCATCTCAGCAGCCATTAGGCCCCAACCACAGCAGCGCCAACAGGGAGTCCACTCCTGCTCCCTCGACCAGCTTCGTCAAGCCGAAGGCGGAGGACTGTGAGACCTCCATCATGGAGGCCAACCAAAGTCTGCTGGCTCCGGTAGAAGTGAAGCAGCAGGGCTGTCAGACCGCCGTGGTGAAAGCAGAGTCCTTCCCGGAGGAGAGCGCCGCCCCTCAGCCTGAAGATGTCAAGAGAGAAAACGGTTTTCCTAAAAACGGGGAGGTCCCTCCTCTCCCTGAGGTCTCTGGCCTGGCGGTGCTGAAGCAGCTCCTCCAGAAGAGGCAGCAGGGCCAGGCGCTCCCTCTGCAGGCGGTCGGCACAGACAGACACGCTGCCGCCCTCGCTCAAGCCGCAGTGCTGCTAAACCCCTCCGCCAAACCCATCAGGACCCCTGCTACTGCTCCTCGTAAACCCCGCGCCCCGAAATCGGCCGCTTCCAAAGAGAAAAGGCCCAGAACCAGGAAAGCCAGGACCAGCTGCACTCAGCCGGAACAGCCAGGGAAGCAGGACGGCAGCACGTCTGATGACTGCCTTCTCTTCTCCTCCGCTCCCAGCCTCGCCAGCTGCAACTTCATAGAGGACAGCCTGTCCCCCGAGCTGCCCGCCGCCTACACCTTCGACATTAACACCATCCACCAGGCAGAGTTCTCTAGCCCCTACAGCGGTAGTCAGTTCGTTTTGACCGATAAAAACCTCCCCGTCAAGTTCCTCAGTGACATCTGTCAGGAAGCGCCGCCTGCTCAGACGAAGTGCGTGGAGGAGCTCCCTCAGGGCAAAACCCATCGAGGCTCGGACGTGGGCGGCGCCAGGGCAGCCAGTCCAGAACTCTTTGACAGCTCTGGGAACAGAGAGCCTTCGGCGGACATCACCTCCCTGGATTGTGAGAGGCAGAGGGAGTGGGACCGGTCTCTGTTCAAACCTCACATCCTCAGCCCCTTCCAAGACTTCCACTGCGAGAGGAAAGAGCTCCTGTTCTCCGCCTTCGACCCCGTCATCCCTCTGTCTCTGAGCTCGGTGTCGTTCATCGACCAGGAGGGCTCCCCGACCAGCGAGCTCCAGGAGAGCATCGATGGGCTGACGTCCACCACGCCCAGCAGCTCCCCTCACTCTATAAGCTCGCTATCACAGGCTAGGGGAGGCCAGCTTCACCGGGGGGCCGCAGGCGGAGCCTACGTCCTCAAGCCGCTCATGTCCCCTCCCAGTCGGGAGGAGATCCTCAGCACGCTCATGGACCTGGACATGTCAGAGGCTACTTTCCAGGAGCCCTTCTGCAGCGACCCCTCTGACATCCCAAGCAGGCCAATGTGAGTTAAGCTCCGCCCCCCTAAAGTCCGGTGTTTCAGTGTTAGAGGAACTCCTTTATGAAGGAAAGGTCTCTAACTGCAGGGAGTTAAACTAAGCCCTGATCACAACCTGCTGTTCACACCGCCATCATTCAGCCCTTCCTTCCTTCCTTCCTTCCTTCCTTAGTACCTTTCCTTCTTGTGTAACTGCAAGAAGGAAATCACAACTTCACTCATTTTTTCTTCCCTTTCCAACCTCACTTCCACACATCTGTGCATTCTTATTCTCTTCTTTCCTTGTTTCCTACCTTTCTTCCTTGTGTCCTACCTTCTTCCTTGTGTCCCACCTTCTTCCTTGTGTCCTACACTTCTTCCTTGTGTCCTACACTTCTTCCTTGTGTCCTACACTTCTTCTTTGTGTCCTACACTTCTTCTTTGTGTCCTACCTTTCTTCCTTGTG
>NW_015150831.1:744450-747817 GCF_000732505.1 Cyprinodon variegatus
TCCTTCCTTGTGTCCTACCCTTCTTACTAGTGTCCCACCCTTCCTTCCTTGTGTCCTACCCTTCTTACTAGTGTCCCACCCTTCCTTCCTTGTGTCCTACCCTTCTTACTAGTGTCCCACCCTTCCTTCTTTGTGTCCTACCTTCCTTCCTTGTTTCCTACCCTTCTTGCTTGTGTCCTACCTTCCTTCCTTGTGTCCTACCTCTCTTCTTTCCTAGTCCTTTCTTTCTTCTTTGTCTCCTCCTTTTCCTGTTCTCTTTTCTAGCTGAACTTTAAAAGTCCAGACCTGTTGATTTCAGTTTTATGTCTCTCTCTAATAACTGATTCTTTCAGGTGTTTTAAGGTCACAATATATCTTTTAATTTTCAAATCTGACTATTGTGAATCATTGAACATGACAAATAAAATAAAACAGACTTCAATGATTCGCTGTTTAGAATTGACCTGATTTTCAATCAGTTAATTATAAAATAAATCCAGGTGATTTTTTTTCCCCATCACTTCCTGTTTGGTTTGATTTAGAGGATTTCTACTCATATCTGCCTGTTGTTGTTTTTTTCCAGGGAGGTCGGAGGGCGTAAGCTGACAGTTGGAACCAGACTGGTGAAGGAGCTGGAGGAGTTCGGAGGAGACCTCTCTTTGGAGGGCCTCCTTTTCTGGAAGACTGCCTTCTCCGTCATGACACACCCCGCTGCCACCATCGCCACCTCATCGCAGGAAGCAGAGACAAAGGAAGAGAAGACCGAGCTCCCAGAATCCTCAGCCAGCGACAAGAAGGTGGTCCTCCTGCCCTGCAGAAACCCGCCGAGCCGGGAGCGCGTGCAGCTGTGGCTGGAAGCCAGGAAACAATACGAGAGCCTGCAGAGAGGGAGGAGAGAGACGGGGAAGGAGAGGGGTGAGGCTGAGGTGGAGCAGGACAGTCCGGAGAGAACGGAGCTGCCGGCCGCGTCCAGAAGCCCCTCGGTTACCGTCCAACAGTGCGGGAATGTTTCCAGCACCAGAGCTCAAAGAAGGAAGAAGCTCAACCTGTCTTTCCTCTTGTCTCCTCTGGCGGATGGAGCCAGATCCAGCGCAGAGAGTCCAGGTTCTGATGAGAGCGGGGCGAGCCCGGAGCCGGAGGACAAAGACGAGGATGAAGATGATGCTTCTAAAATAACTTCTCCAGAATCCCCAGAGCTGCCTCCATGGCAGGAATCCCATCAGCTGAGCCCTGAACGCCTCATCAACAGGAAGCCATGTGAAAACTCACCTGAACCATTGTCCCCCATGCAGCAGGAGCCCGGAGAGGGCCGATCTCCTTCCCCGTTCCTTAGCAACGACAGGGACGGAGACAGCAGCCCACTCCCCCTACACAGCACCCCCTTCATGAGGAAAAGGAGGAGGAGCACAGAGGAGCATGATCCGGTGTGCAGCACCCCCATGAGTGACAGTAAGAGCAAACCTTTCATTCTGGCTCTAATAAAACCTTTAAAGCTGATTGCTTTCCTTTTCCAGCTGGACAGGCCTAGCATTATCCACCACCGTTTCTCAATCTGTGTACTACTGCGTTCTCGTGTGCTCGTGTACGCGTGAAACGTCATCAGCCTCAGCCCTAGTACTGTTCCAATTCACAAGAACAGCAAACTGACAAAGTCCCCAGATGTTTTACTCGCCCCCTCCCTCTTTAACCAGCATGCATCAGAACAGATTTGTCCGTTATTCAGATTAACAGCTGTCCCAGCATGCAAGTATTAAGTTAAAAGTTCTCTTTTCTGTTGCTGTTGTTCTATAAAAGTATGTTTTAAGATCATTTGAGGCGAGAACATTATACTTTAAAGCGTCACTATATGGCCCATTTAAAGTTGAGAGGACCGCAGCAACCAGCGGCCCGCCGAGGCTAATGGCAGCCAGGGCTAACGTTAGCCTGTTTGCAGCAGCCCTCTCTCTGCATAGCCGTGTGTGAAGGACCGCTGGCTCTGATGGCGATATTTTTATTTTTTATTTTTTTTTGGCAAAACTGACTGTGTTCATCATTATTCCCCCAATAAATGAAAAAAGTCAGAATTTATTATTATCTAGAGACTATTAATAACAGGAGGTGAAATGCAGCTCCAGACGAGCAGAGCATGTGGTGATGTCATCAGTACGCTTCTGTTTCCAATTGACCCATATTTATACTGCGTGCTCCCGCTCTCCCCAAGCCCACACTTTTCTGTGTTCTTCTCTAGAACATACTTGGCGAGGACACGAGTCCGTACTCGCGTTCTAGTGAATTGAGAAACGGCCCAGGTCTTTAGCTCACGGTTTGTTCTTCTTTTTGAACATCAATGTGTTTATTGATGCTCGTTGTTCTTCCTGCTGTAGAAGATCCTGTTTCTCCAAGACTTCAGCAGAGGAGAAGAAGCCAAGCTGATCCTTTGAGAAGAGTTTTACTGACCACACAGATGAAGGTGGGCGCCCATTACCTCACATTCCTCACTGCCTATGGGGGGAATTTTCTTACATTAGTGTTGGAAGGAAAAAACACCTTTTGTTAATGAAATAAACATATCCAGAAATGAAACTTTGGAAAAAGTGAAACCCATAAGGTGAAAAAGTTTAGAGTAACTGTTTTTCTTAGATTGAGTTTTTTTATTTATTTTTTTCAAATTAGAATAATAAAAAGAAAACTTTTACAGAGCGTATTGGAATTGCAGTAAAGAGAATGTGATCTGTGACATCTTTAAAGCTCAGTTAAAAAAAAAAAAAAGAAAAAATATATACATTTTATACATTTTAAATCTGTAAAAAAATGTTTTAAATAGAAAATTTGTAATTTAAAAATCTAAAAAAAACCCTCAAAGTTCCTCTCAAAACCTTTTCTTTATCAAAAGGTTTTTCTAAGTTATATTTCTGTATTGTCTTTTTTTCTCTCCTTTCTTTTTCAGTTTTCCATTTACAAAACGTATTTTTGTTTTTGGTTGCAACAATGTTGGAGCAAAGTTCACTCCATATGTGTTCTACTCGTGTCCCTCTTGTCTCCTCAGAACCAGTTTGCTGCTATAAACGTGCCAAAGAAGGACCAGTCTCAGATTGAAGGGCCCAGCATAGCCAACTCGTACGGCTTCAAAGTCAGCATGCAGAACCTGCAGGACGCCAAGGCTCTGCATGAGGTGAGCTGCTGCTTTTAGCTCTGGTCATAATAAATGTGCAGCGGCTCAGTGACTCTACAGTGACAGTCCTCTCTCCTCTTTAATCTAACATTAGAAACTTAGAAGTTAGAAACACGTTCAGCGCTCGTCTGGAACACGTCAGATATGTTTATATGAGTTGGAGTGAAGTTCTTGATAAGTTACACAGAAGTTACTCAGAGGTTTAGGATAAGCTAGACGTCATTACTTATGAGTAAC
>NW_015150831.1:748861-750140 GCF_000732505.1 Cyprinodon variegatus
AATCCCACCTTTAACCCCTTTATAGGGCAAGTTTCTGTTTTTGATCACTTACAAATGGAGCCCCCACATCCCTCAGTGAGGTCTAGAAGCACTAGATCTATATCCAGCCATTCAGGAAAGTTGCTGCTAAATGGCTGCACATCTTATTTTGGCATTTGACCACTTAGATGATCCCTAGAAAGATATATTACCTACTGGAAATTAAGTTGGAAACAAATGTTAATAAGTTAAGAGAAAAGGTAAAAAGCCAATTGAAAAGTTAAAAAGTAACGTTAAAAAGGTAATAAGCCTAGTTAGTAATTATATTTAGGTTTATAAACTAACAAATGTCAGTGCCAGTATCAGCATTAATGCCTCTAAGATTATTTTGCACCAAAAAAAATGTCTTTCTTTCCCTCTCAGAGTGTTTTTCATGAATGTCTACAAATTCAAATGAAATGAGAACGTTCATTTCTGTAGGCGTTTATTTGAAGCTGCCACTTTATCAGACCAATGGTCCCAGGTGTAATTTGAAGCGGTTTAGTAGCAGCTTCATGGTCTGATGCTGCTGAGGCGGCCCAGTTAGTGGTCGGTTTCAGAGCTCCCCCAGAGCCTCCACCATGTTTCTGTGACTGAACATGTTCACAGATTCTCCCTCTCTACCTCTCAGGTCCAGTACCTGACCCTGATGGGAATGGAGCTCCACGCAAGAAGCCGCCGTGACCTGGAGCCCGACCCAGAGTTTGACCCCATATGTGCCTTATTCTACTGCTTCAGTTCTGATGCCCCCCTGCAGGGAGAAGACGGCACCCAGCTGACGGGCGCCATCATGGTGGACAGAGAGCATCAGAGCGCGGGGCGAGGTCAGGGCGCTGTGCTTCCAGCGGACTCAGATGCAACAAACCGGTGATGTCATTCTGCACTGATGAATCTATTTACTCCCCCCTTCATAGGCTGCAGAGCGACAGCGCCGCTGCTGGTCAGGTCAGGCGTCTCTGGGCTGCAGGTGACCTATGCCAGCGAGGAGAAGATGCTGTTTCAGGAGCTCATCACCATCATGAGAAGGTGAGCGTCTGACCGGGTCAGTCTGTGCTGCAGTTTTAGTAGAACTGCCATCGGTACCAATCATGTGGTTCTTCCAGGTTCGACCCAGACATCCTGGTGGGCTATGAGGTTCAGATGCGTTCATGGGGCTACCTGCTTCAGCGTGCCGCTGCGCTGGGAGTGGACCTCTGCCAGCAGCTGTCCCGGATCCCAGGTACCTCCAGGGGTCATTTAGCTGCATTAGCATTGGCTCCTG
>NW_015150831.1:752151-754438 GCF_000732505.1 Cyprinodon variegatus
CACTGAGTTGCCGCCATGTGATTGGCTGCTTAGAAATTAAGTGTTAACGAGCAGTTGGACAGGTGTACCTAATAAAGTGGCCGGTGAGTGTATATTGCATGTTATATAATGGGATAATGCAGAAACAGCATTAAAGTATATAACATCATGCACAATTTGCAAATAAGAACATACTATACCAGTAACAGACATGTACTTGTAATTCAGTCTTGATGTGAAATCTTGAAATCATGTGTAATATGTAATTACCATAACAATGTAACAAATACATGTATAAAACATGTATCAATTTAGCACTTTTAGCACATCTGCATTATTCTTGCCATTAACACATTAAGTCTATTGGATATTTTATAATATGTTATATTACATGATTTAGAGACTTTATTGACCTCATAATAACTATGCGATGTGATGTGCCTATTTTTTTAAATCATAAGTGAAAGTAATCTACTGATGCTATGAAACAGCCTGTTTGTTTCAAAGTGATGAATTAATCTTTATTTTAAAAGTATTAAGTCCCTCTGAAAATGAGAAACTCATCGTTGTTTGATGCTGTAGCTCATATATTGTTTAGATGGCGACAAGTAGGGAGTACCAATATGGCGGCTGGGGGCTTCACTTCAACCCCATTCTACAAATGAGCAATCAGCAATCCAGAGAATAAATAGAGATCAGTAGAATGCACACAGAAACAGGTCCACACGCGAGTAAGAGAGACTATAGAGGCGCATAAATGGAAACAACAAGAGCAGAAGGGAGCATGGACTCATGGTTGTGATTAAATCTGCACTCAACATTCAAAATGTGCATAGAGAGTTGTTTAAAATGAGTATTTATTACTCTGACTTTATAATAAAACACTGTAATATTATCCAGTGTTACTCATATAGAAACAGATTTGATTCTCAGAAACTGAAACTTAAGGTTCAATTAATGAACGATTTCACTGAGGTTAACTCAGGGCTGGACATTATCATTAAAATCAAATTCATTTCAGATGATACGTCATGTTGATAGAGAAAGACCTTCAATATACCTGTGCAATATTTTGGAAATTGTTTTCTGGTTTATTTCATTACTTTAAGCCTATAAAACCAATTTTAAAAAGAAAAACAAAATCTAAGTGCACTTTTAATCAGATGATTACCTCTCCTTCCTCATATCCATCCCTCCTTCACATTTCTCTATTTCTCCTTTAGCTTTTTGAGATGAACTCATTTGTTCAGAAGACAAACAGCCTGAATGATTATGTTCATGATTTAACTATTATAGATGAAATTATCCTTAAGAGATTCATAACATGTGAGAGCAGAGCCTCTGTGTTTGGTCGCACTGCCTCCCTGGGACTGAGCGTAGCAGCTCGGGGATGCTGTCTCCATGGCAGCGGTGTGTTTGTGGTCTCCAGCTGAGCGGGGAGCCTCAGCCTCTGTAATTAACTTCCTGTCTGGCTTTCTGCGTGTCCCCAGGCGACTCCAAGGAAAACCGCTTCGCCGCCGAGAGGGACGAGTACGGCGCCGACACCATGACTGAGATCAACATCATCGGACGCGTCACCCTCAACCTGTGGAGGGTGATGAAGAGTGAGGCAGGTTCCTCTACACACACTAACGCCTCTCCTTGTTTTTTTGACCTCATTCCCACGTCCCTCTGCTCTCTGAGGACACCTTTTAGTTTTTATTGGTACAAAAGAAAACAATTTTAACATATTAAAACCAGGATTTTAGAACTAAAAACAATTGAAATGTGTTCTTAAAACAAAACAAATTAACTCCCTTTTTTGAATCCAAATTTGTAAATATTATTATTAATTTGGGAAAATCTAAATCATTTAAAGTGGTGTTTCAAAAAGGTACAAAACAATCCACTGCATTTTGTTTTCAGGTTTGAAGACGTTTCGCTTCCCATCCAGGAAGCTTTTTTCGATTCAAAATGTCATAAAGAGCGTTGAGTTCCAGGCTTTATAGAATGGACCAAAAACAAAGCCTTGTTTTTGTTTAGGAAACATGCAAATTGAACCAGACCAATGGATCCATGAGCCTGTAATACCCGATATGTCTCTGAACATACAGAGACAGAGAGATTTACAGTGGAGATCAGGCTGACATTTAGTTTACAGAAACCTCAGTTTTAAGGGTTTTATATGTTATAACTTTGCATTAAAGGAATAGTACACCCAAAACATGATTAGCCTTCATTTTCTACTCACCCCCATGCTGAACAACACTCTGGAGTACTTTTTTGATATCTCAAATGCATCTGGAGATCTGGGAGGCTTCTTGCTGTC
>NW_015150831.1:759038-760888 GCF_000732505.1 Cyprinodon variegatus
ATCGCTAGTTTGTTGGCTCTGCGCTGCCGTAGCGCAAAGATGTCTGCCTCCATGGCTGCGAGACCCGCTCCTATGTAATTATAAATAATAATAATTAAATGTTGAACGTTTCCCACAGCCTGAAAACTGCTTGTTTATGCAGCCAAATGCTTCACATGTAGGCATTTTTACTGCGTGTGTCTGTGGGAGTGGGGAGTACCAATATGGTGGACGGTGGCTTCACTTTTTTCAGGCTATCAGCAATCCAGTGATTAAATATTGATCAGTGAGCTGATTTATCCAGTCTCTAGAAAGCTCGACCTCCCTGCTCCAGTCTCTCTGAGAGAAATGTTCCTGTTTTAGCAGCTTTAAATGGGTTATTAGCAGAGGCAGCGTCCTAATGTAAGAGACAAACTGCTCTTTGATTTATCTCAGCAAAGATGTGGAGATGTTAATTTAATAAGGTAATGTGATGATTTGCCAGATGAATGAGGATTTCTCGCTTTAAAATAAGATCATTAGATATTAGAAACTTAAACTGATATAAATTTGTTATTTTTTCTTGTTTTTGTCATAAATAATCTAATCTAATCAGTCGATTATTAATCTTAGTTCATATTGGACCTTTAATAGGAAAGATTTGAACCAGAACAGGCAGAAGGAAGCAGTTCAGAGTCTTTGTTGTCCCACCTGTGCTCCATCCGTCGTCTTCTCCTCCTTCCCTCAGTACCGCGTGGAGTCCATGATGCTCCGCGTGGCCAAGCCTCTGAACTACATCCCTGTGACGCCCAGCGTGCAGCAGCGAGCTCAGCAGAGGGCGCCGCAGTGCATCCCTCTGGTGATGGAGCCAGAGTCCCGCTTTTACAGCAATTCTGTGGTGGTTCTGGACTTCCAGTCGCTGTATCCCTCCATCGTCATCGCCTACAACTACTGCTTCTCCACCTGCCTGGGCCACGTGGACAGCCTGGGAACGTAAGGACGCCCCAGCAGCTTCCCCTCTGGATCAGTTTAGATAAATGCAGTCAGAAGCAGATGGATATCAACCTTTGAAAGCCTAGTTTAGGTTGTGGTCTCCTCAGATCAGAGTCATGCCTCTGTTCTCTTCTGCAGGCCTGATGAGTTCAGGTTCGGCTGCACGTCTCTGCGGGTTCCTCCTGAGCTGCTCCACCAGCTCCGTAACGACATCACAGTCTCTCCAAGCGGCATCGCCTTCGTTAAGGTATGGCGGCTTCCCCAGAGTGTTTGATGAAAATTTTGGGGTCTGACGCCTCAGGAGTTAACCTCCATGTGTGCTTGTGTTCAGTCGTCGGTGCGTAAAGGCGTCCTGCCCAGCATGCTGGAGGAGATCCTCAACACCAGGATCATGGTGAAGCAGTCCATGAAGACCTACAAGCAGGACAAGGCCCTGATGAGGCTGCTGGACGCCCGGCAGCTCGGACTCAAGCTCATCGCCAACGTCACCTTCGGCTACACCGCCGCAAACTACTCTGGGCGGATGCCCAGCGTGGAGGTGAGCCCATCGGTCCTGTTACAACATCAGGCTTTAGTAAAATAAGTATTGAACACGCCTCCATTTTTCTCAGTACATATACCACTAGAGGGGTTATTGACATGACATATTCACCACATGTCTGTAATAGGGGTGTAAATCACATCCATCATGGCGATTCGATTCAGTATCGATTTCCTGACCCAACGATTCGATTATTTTCGATACTCAAGAATACACCACGATTCGATGAATCGATTAATCGGTTAATTTTTTATTTATTATTATAATTTTTTACACCTTACAGACTAAACAAAGTTTCAAGTTTGAAATAAATCAATGAAAGCTGTAATATCGTTATTCATTTTTTTAGAAACAACAG
>NW_015150831.1:763565-764616 GCF_000732505.1 Cyprinodon variegatus
CTGGTTTTCCTTAGATAGAAAACTTTGAATCAATGTGACTGGATGATCTGGTGAACTGGAAAGTGCCGTGAGATGACGTGCTGTCAGTTGGCGCTTTATAAATAAACTGAACTAAATTCATTCTTCCTTCAATTAATTGACGTTTGCCAGAACAGAATGCAGAAAAACAGCCCCACACCATGATGTTCCCACCTCCAAGCTTCACTGTTGCTGTGGTGTTTTTGGGTGATGGGGAATTCCATTTGACCTCCAAACATGATGTGTGTTAATGGCATCCTAAAAGTTAAATTTTGGTCTCATCTGACCAGAGTATGTTCTCCCAGTATTTGTCAGGCTTGTCCAAACATTGTGCAGCAAACTTTAAACGAGATTCAACAGGCTTTTTCTTCAGCAATGGAGTCTTTCATGGTGAGCGTACAGACCACGGCGTTTGAGTGCATTACTGATTGTTTTCTTTGAAATGATTGTAGCTACTAATTCCAGGTGTTTCTGAAGCTCTCCACATGTGCTCTTTGGCTCTTGGACAACTCTTCTGACAATTATTTTCACTCCTCTGTCAGAAATCTTGCAGGGATCACCTGGTTGTGGACGGTTTATGGTGAAATGATGTTATTTCCATGGCTCCTACAGTGCTCACTGGAACATTGAGAAGTTTAGAAATCCTTCTGGAACCAGTACCATCATTATGATTTGCAACAATAAGATTGCAAAGGTCTTGAGAAAGCTCTTTACTTTTACCCATCATGAGATTTTTCTTGTATGATAATTTTTTTTTTTTTTACCTCCCTTTCTTCATGTGTTCCATACTTTTTCCTTCTGCCATTTCACTTTATTACACATAAATTAATTTCTGGACATCTATGGTTTGATTTCTTTGTATGGCTGGATTTCATGGATTCAATTCAGTTTATTTCTATAGCGCCAATTCACAACACGTCATCTCAAGGCTCTTTACAGTTAAAACAGATCATCCAGTCAGATTGATTCAAAGTTTTCTATCTAAGGAAAACCAGTTGATTGCATCGACTCATTGACTCGAAGGCAATCCCTC
>NW_015150831.1:765176-782965 GCF_000732505.1 Cyprinodon variegatus
TATAGCAGCATAACTATAGAGATAGCTCAGGATAACCTGAGCCACTCTAACTATAAGCTTTATCAAAAAGGAAAGTTTAAGCCTAGCCTTAAAGTAGACAGGGTGTCTGCCTCACCTGATTGTTACCGAGATCTGGTATAATATGTCATATCAATATCACCCTTTAGAAAAATATTTACTCAGACAAATGTTGGTGTGTTCGATACTTATTTTACCCGCTGTGTGTGAACCGAATTTCATAAAGGTTGATATGATTCTGCAGGTGGGAGACAGCATCGTCCACAAAGCCAGAGAGACCCTGGAGAGAGCCATCAAGCTGGTCAATGACACCAAGAAGTGGGGAGCACGTGTCGTATACGGAGACACAGACAGGTAGCCTTGCCTACGGTGCCATGCTGGCTCTGAGGAGTTAGCAGCCTCCTGGAGGCCTGGGTCAGACAGATGCTGCGCTTTAGGACAGGGGTCAGCAAACCAAACTGCTCAAAGAGACATATAGGACCAGAAAAACAAAAACAAATCTGTCTGGAGCCGCAGAAATGTGAAAGTCATATAAGCCTCGAATAGCAATACGGGCTCCAAGTGTATAAAAAAGGACTATCTGAGCTTAAATATATTATAAGCTTCGATTATTAGATGTTTATTCTGGAGCAAATGTCGCATAGAAGCATGAGGTGAGGGAGGAGCAGATTTCACTGCTCGGTTTAGGTTTTGTTGCATTAATGAAATGATAGAAACACAATAAAGGAATCTTTCTATGCTGGACGTGTTTCTGTTGGGAGGAGCTGATTGAGTCGTGAGGAACCAAGCAGGAACTGACATCCATCAGAGCAGAGCTCTCTAACCCTGAAATCCCACCTCCTCCGTCACCAGCGTTCTTTGGTGTTATTTTTATTTTGAGGATTTGGGGGAAAAATGGAAGAAAGTTTCCATCCCTGCATCAGAGCGTTAACTGTTAGATCTGTGAACGGTTTTCTATGCTTGTGACCAAACTAGCAGCAGTAGTGGAGTTTGCAAATGCAATCCACTTCTTAAATCTATCTTTGCTCTCCTTTAATTTATCCAGAAGTTCTGCAATCGCACTTTTTCTCTTGGTGGTCAGGTGCATATTTAGCATGGTCTGCTCAGTACTTAGCGGCGCTGTCTGCAGGTTCCCGTCAGGTAAAGTGTGACCAGCTTGTTCTGGTGTCTGCAGCATGTTTGTCCTGCTGAAAGGAGCCACCAAGGAGCAGGCCTTCAAGATCGGACAGGAGATCGCCGAGGCCGTAACCGCCACCAACCCCAAACCTGTCAAGCTCAAGTTTGAGAAGGTAGGAAAAAAAGCACGACGGGCAGGCAGCCATTGTTTATTCTGATCTGAGCTGTTAACCATGTTTCTGTGCGCCAGGTGTACCTACCCTGTGTGCTGCAGACAAAGAAGCGCTACGTTGGCTACATGTACGAGAGTCTGGATCAAAAAGAGCCGACGTTTGATGCCAAAGGGATAGAAACAGTGCGTCGTGATGGATGCCCCGCGGTTTCCAAGGTAACAGGGCTTGCCGTCCCTGCTGTGGTTTCTCCTCTGTAGGTTCTGCTCGTGGCCTGAAGCTCTTCTTGCGTGTCCCAGATTCTGGAGCGTTCCATCAAGCTGCTGTTTGAGACGCGAGACATCAGCCAGGTGAAGCAGTTCGTCCAGCGGCAATGCGCGAAGGTTCTGGACGGCCGGGCCAGCATGCAGGACCTGACCTTCGCAAAGGAGTACCGAGGCAGCGGGTCGTACCGGCCCGGAGCCTGCGTGCCTGCTCTGGAGCTCACCAGGTGTGTGTGAGGGAAAGTGCCAGAATGTTCACCTGTTCTTCCTGCAGCAGCTGTCCTTATAGTGGTTGAATCTGTTGCTAGGCAACCCTTTTCTGACTGGTGATGAGATTTTACTGACAGATGGAAGGAAATGTGAGACGTCTGTTTTGTTCTTGTTGTCTTGTTGTCCTCTGCAGGCGTATGATGGCGTACGACCGCCGGCTGGAACCCCGCGTGGGAGAGAGGGTCCCCTACGTGATCGTGTACGGGATGCCCGGCGTGCCCCTCATCCAGCTGGTGCGCCGCCCCATGGAGGTCCTGCAGGACCCCAGCCTGCGCCTAAACGCCACATACTACATCACCAAGCAGATCCTGCCGCCACTCGGCCGCCTGTTCCAGCTGATCGGGGTGGACGTCTTCAGCTGGTACCAGGAGCTCCCCAGGGTGAGCTCCGAGCTGGAAGTCAGTGGTGTGATGATAGAGCACTGCTGCCATCTGCTGGCAGCTCTGCAGATCAACACCCTGGCTCACCATGGAGACCATCCTGATCCTGTGGTGCTGAGAGGAAAGTGTTAAAGCAGGATGTCTGTCTTTCATCAGGTCCAGAAAGCTTCCTGCTCCTCTGGGCTGGGCGGGGAGGAGCCCACTGGGAGGAAGGGAACCATTTCCCAGTACTTCACCACGCTTCACTGCCCCGTCTGTGACGAGCTGACCCAGCTGGGGGTGTGCTCGCGCTGCCGGGCCGACCCTCAGAGGGTGGCGGTGACCCTGTACCAGGACATGAGGCAATGGGAGAGTCAGCAGGAGCAGCTGCTCAAGGTGAGTCCGCCCTGAGGGACGTCACTGCTGGAGTCTGTTTCTCTACCTGAACCAGTGAAGAGCACAAACCAGGGAATCCGAAGATGAAACTTTGAAAAATGTTTTCATTTAATTCAATTCCATTTATTTCTATAGCACCAATTCACATCACATGTCATTTCAAGTTACTTTCCAGTTCACCAGATCATCCAGTCAGATTGATCCAAAGTTTTCTTTCTATGAAAAGCTGATTGCATCGACTCATTGACTCTTCAGCAATCCCTCACACTAAGCATGCTAGTAGCGACAGTGGAGAGGAAAGACTCCCTTTTAACAGTGTTAAATAAGGAAGTTATGTCCCCCTGAAGGCGGTTACGCCTCAGAACTTTCCTTCCAGTTCTTTTCCTGGGAGCAAGTTACCTAGTGTAATTATGCTTAACTCAAACTGGGTAAAACCATATTAAAAGGACTACAGGAGTAAAAAAGTCATAGTTTATTTCAGTTCTGGTCGTTAGAGGACAGAGAAATTGCTTGGAGTCGGCACAGCTGTGTGCCCAAAATGTCAGCAAGCGTTGGCATCAGGCAAAATTGAACCCCGAACAAGAAACACGAGTCTATGTGTTGCATCAGGTGGATGCTTAGCTGTTCATGTCAGAAACTCACACACCATCCATGACCTGACCTTCATGCCTCTTGCATCTATGCCTCAGGATTACAGATAGCGCTCCTCTATCAGTCTGGCTCCGGGATGTGTCCTTAACCTGTGTATCTACCAAAGACAAGAAGACTGTCCTCATTAGATGGCCTCTGTACACACATTTCACCATGTGAAGGAAGGCCTTCTACTCAATCTAATCTGGCTAACAGATTAATAATACACATGATTAATAAAGAATGAATCTAACAACAGGAATAAACCTCCAGCAGAACCAGACTCAGTGTGAGCGGCCATCTGCTGAGGCTGACTGGGGTTCAAGGAGACAGAAGCAGAGATACAAAAAGCAGCTGTAAAAGTCCATTAAATTTAAAACTCTTACAACTATTTTTTATTATGTTTTTCAAAGTTTCATTCCTGAATTCCTTAAAATTTCCATTTACAGAATGTGTTCTTTGGGTTAGGGTTAGGAACAATCCACTGTATAGAGTCTTAGTCCTTTAATCTCAAACATAAAGTGGAACCAAACTAAATCTGTAGTCAGAATGACCAGGACGGTTTGCATTGTGAGCTCCATGAAATAAGACATTTTATAAAATATGAAAGCTGATTAGAGAAGCACAGAAATAGTCGACCTGACAGGAAAATATTTATTGGATTCTTTCTACCTGGTTTTATGCTGTTCGATGTGACTTCATCGATTCGTAAGCAAAAGAAGAAATGAAACTACTTTAAATATCATGTCTAGTTTGGCATAAAGAAATTAAGGGAGCTCAGATCTGCACTGAGCTTTTTTATCGATTAGATGCTCCCTTAAAATAATTTCAGTATTTATACCTTTAAAACCTCAGATGACTTTATGCCCCTAAACAAACAGCACACTGTAGAAAAATAAAATCTAAATAAGTAATTTTATCCTGGAATAAGTGCATTTTCTCTTGAATTGAGGAGGTAAGTGAAACGCTTTGCCAATGGAACAAGACAATTTACATTTAAAATAAGACAAACAACAACTGCATTGTCTTATTTCAAGTGCAGATTATTTAATCTTATTTTAAGAGTAAAAAAATCTCCATCTCCATTTCTTTGGCAAATAATCTTATTAACCTGCTAAATGAACTTAATTTAAGAAATGTTTACTCATTTCTTGATTGTTTTTGCAGTGCAGCAGACTGTTAGCTACAGAAGGGTATTGCATTCACCAAAGAAAAACAAATCTGACAGCTGATCTGATAATTACAAGATAATGAGATCTTTTCTCATAATTAACAGATAAGATCTCATATTTAGGAGATCAGGAAGGACAATCATTGCTGAGCTACGCTACATGAAACGTGAACAATGAGTGGGTTGTCGGATTTAATCTGCTTTTATTTCCTTTTAGATATGCAACTCTGGGAAATACTGAGTTTCCTCAATGTGGATGGAATTAGTTTTAGTTTGTCGGCATTGTGCAGATACCATAAAGTCCTTAGAATTGTTTATGTGAAAAAGCCCACTCTGACCTGCTGGAATCTCCCTGTTCCTGCAGGAGCGATTAAACCAGCACAGGATGCTTTATGGAGATAAACTAAAGCATCTGAAATGCATTCCTGCTGGCTTCTGGCGTCCCAAACAAAGGAGTTCAGCTGAGGCTTCAGAAGCGTTTAAAACGACCAGGTCCCAACTTGGTTCATATGACAAACTAAAACCATACGGAATCCGTTTTAATGGAGCTGTAGACAGATTTTGGCATTCGTTCATAAGGCTGCATGCTTACTTCACAACTAGTAATCCCAGGCGTATCAGGTCAGACCTCGCTACAGAGAAATGTTCAGTGGAACAGATGCAGATATTTTTAAGAAGTAATCATGAAGACTTGTTTTCTGAGAGAGGCTACATTACAAGCTCAGTTAATCATGACCAAATATATAGACAAGATCTCCTAATTATGAAATTGTGTCTCGTTATTACAAGATCTTTTCTCATAATGAGATCAGTATCTCATAATTACAACATATGAGCTCGTAATTATGAGATACTGATCTCGTATTTGTGAAATATTGACCTCATTATGAGAAAAGATCTCATAATTACGAGATCTTTTCTCATAATGAGATCAGTGTCGCGTAATTACGTGATAAGCCGTTTTTTTCTTTGGTGAATGCAATACGCTTCCGTGGTTTGTTAATCACTGATGCACTGGAAAAACGATCTAGAAATAAGACAAAAAAATTTTTAATTACGTTTATTTACGCTTAATTTGAGTAGGTAAATGATAGTTTGCCAATGGAATGAGTATTTTTACTCTTAAAATAAGATAGATAATATGTGCTTAAAATAAGACAATGCAATTGTGTTTTCTTATTTTTTAATGTAAATTGTCTTGTTCCATTGGCAAAATGTCTCTTTAACCTCCTCAATCCAATAACAAATGCACTTATTTTAATAAAAAATTACTTATCTAGATTTAGATTTTTTTTCTAGTGTGTAATTTCAACCTGTCGCCAGAGGGGGGCGAACTTGAGCTAAGCTCCTTTAAAATCATTATAGATTCATTTATTCAAGTTTGGTCTTAAAATGCAGTCATTCTAAAATCATTTGGTTAGATTTGGTTATTTTAGTCATTATTTAAAAGCCTTAAAATGCAGATTTGCAAATAAAAAGTAGGGTTTTTAGTCTAGGTTGCACACTACACCATTAAACTTAAGTCAGTATTTATATTTAATGATGTGAAATTTGTTTCCAACTTTCAGAAAAAACGTAAGTTTGGGTTTTGTAATAAAGTTATTGCTGGTGAAGCTGGTTTGTTCTTATTTCCAGCAGGGATCAAAATGTGCTTTTCTAAAAAAAACTTTTTTTTCAGATGAAGTTAATCAGTTTTATTGAAGTTCAGCCAATCAGGATGCAGACTGTCTCATTAACCATGGCGTTGTGTGTTCAGATCTGCAGGAACTGCAGCGGCTGCGCTGAGCGGCAGGTCCCCTGCGTGTCCCTGGACTGTCCCGTCCTCTACAAGCTGTCCCGGGTCAGCAGACAGCTCTCCAAGGCCCCCTACCTCAGACAGCTGCTGGAGCAGTTCTGATCGGCTCATTTGGTGCTAAACTCTGACGCTTCACTCACATTTTAACGGTGCTTTGAATAAACTGGTTTGTTTTTTTTTATATTTGATCTGGTGATTAACTCTAAGTTATGAGACGCTGGTTTACTGCCGCCTCCATAAGCTGCTGGGTGAAGCCGATTCCACTCCCTGATGATTGACGCCACTAAGAGACGGAGGCCACGTTTCCTCCTACAGTCCGACCGCGTTAGCGCGAAAGCTGAACCTTCAGAAGGTGCCATGTTTCCTGCGATTGTACCGCCGTCGATCCGACGCATCCTTCAGCAGAGGGTGAGAACTGGAACTGCGTTTCTTTTCAATCTGGGACTGTTGCAATACTGTATGATAAAACGTCATGAAGAGTATTTCTTTGTGAACATGGGTTTGATGTACGTGTCCGGTTTCCTGTGCAAACCTGCTTCTAAACTACAGCATCTTTCCTCAAACATGGAGGATCTGTTTGTAAAAATGTAAAAAAAGAAAGGAAAAAAAAAAGATATGGAAGGTGTTTTTGATTGTTTTTATTGACGTGGCCGTGGTTGGAGGTTTGAGATGATTTAATAAAAACAAACTCAGTATTCATCAGCCTTTCTGTTCAATCATTAACCTTCACAGTGATGTCATACGTTGATTCAAAACAAAGAGATTCTTCATTCAACAGAGTCCTTCGTGAACCGCCGGGTGTCCTCAGGAAGGCACTGGAGTGTCAGGCTCTGTTGGGCCTGTAGGGGGAGCCAGAGCCCCATCTATCAGCCAGTGTTCAGCCAGTGACCCTGCTTCGCCACGCCGCAGAAACACAGGAACCAATGAAAAGCAGCGTCTGCCGGAACGCTGAGCGCCATGTTTCAGTCCTTCTGTCTGTTCAGTAACAGCAGCAGCTTATGTCTGGGAGTCTCCCTGCAGCAGATCGCCGTCTGACTCCGTGGTCACCGTCACAGCGCCGCCATCAGGAGGAGACGACTCCTTACTGGGGGAATTAGAACTCGACGCGTCGTCCATTTCGATGATTTCAAAGTCTGCGTCGTTCCACTGATCGGCCTCGTTCTGCTGCTCCTCCTCCTCATCGGCGCCTGAGTCCAGCAGGGCCTGTCTGTACTCGCTGTCGTCGGCGTCCGAGCGACCCCTGATGCCAGGCTTCCTGCTCTGATCGCCGGGGGCCGAGGCGACCTTGTACATGACGGGGAAGAGGATGGAGGTGAAGGTGGCGGTGATGATGGACAGGTACATGAGCAGCGGCTGCTTTGGGAAAACGCCGAGCAGGAAGCCCACCAGAGAGGGGAGCATCATCTCTCCCAGCGCCGCCCCCACCACAAAGGCCGCCGCCGTCTTGCCCGTCACTGTGGTGTACTGCTCCAACCAGGAGATCCCGCTGGGGAAGGTGGTTGCCATGGAGGCGCCGTAGAGCCCGGTGCCGAACCACAGCACGGCGTGGTTGTTGGTGAAGAGGCAGAGAAGGAGCGAGGAGAGGACGGAGCCCAGCAGGCAGAGCAGGATCATGGTGCCGGGGTACAAGCAGGCCGCAAAGAAGATGGCCGCCCCTCGAGTGGCGGCGAAGGTGCCCCAGAACAGAGAGTTGAGCCCCGCAGCGTGGGCCTCAGGCATGTGGGCGTAGTTCGTGGCGAAGGTAAAGATGAAGGTGCCGTACGCCACCTCGGCGCCAACGTAAGCGAAGAAGAAGAAGAAGAGCAGGGCGACGAGAACAGAGTGGTGTTTGGCCACACGAGGGCGCTCTGACGCCGCCTGCGCTTTGTCCCTCGACTTGCTGCCGCAGGCGTAGAGGAGGAGGAAGAGGAAGGAGATGAAGAGGAGGACGGAGCCGATCACAATGTAGGCCCACATGGACTTCAGGGTGATGCGGCTCATGGCGGCGGGGGGGCTGGTGGGTGTGAGCGGCGAGCTGCCGTTTCCATCATGGCCAAACAGCAGCTTGGCTATGATGGGGGAGGCGAAGGCTCCCGCTGCGAAGCTGAAGTGAAGAGCCTGCATGTGGGGGCCGGAGTTCTCCCCCCACGTGTTCAGGATCAGCACGTTCCCACCTGACAGACAAGACAGAGGGAAAAGATTACCCACAACCACCACAGAAACAATCATCCTACCAGACACCAGGGGAGGGGGGGCCTAGTGGTCAGAGCACAGGGCTCGGATCCTGAGGTTCTGAGGTTGAAACCAGCTGCCACTCAGGGTCCCTTAAGCCCCGATAGCTCCCCCGGCGCCCAAAGATGGCAGCCCACCGCTCCATCAGGGGATGGTTAAATGCAGAGAGTTAACTTCTCCATTATCAGATCTATAGAGTTCAATTTCATTTATATTTTATTTATCTTTACGGCTGACCAATCAGCTTCCAGTTAGGAAACTAGAAGAGTTAACTAAACATGATCAACAAAATAAAGGTTGGACCTAAAACTGCCGCAGAATATCAGGTATTTTCTACCAAAGCAGCCATGATGGCGAACAGCTGAGCCTCATAGTCTCCTATCAACATGAACACAACCTGCATCCATTCAGCAGAGCAGCTCAGAATAGAAAGATTATTATATGGAACAAAGTTACACAAATAAGATTACATGATAAATCCGGAACCTTAAAAGGGAAATCTGTTTGTCTGGTGATGGAAAAGAAAATCAGGGTTTATACAGGAATGAGTAACTCTAATTAAATGCTTTTTAATGCTCTTAGAACTCATTTTAATGCCATCAACAGGTACCCATGACTCTTCTTCATAATCTCTACGGCCGACAGGCTGCAGCCATGTCCTGAATTCCTGGTTTTCAGCCACTTTTGTTCAAATTTACCATGGCAGCGCTCCAAGGCAGCTCCTCTCAACAATTTAACAAAATATGTCACTTAAAACGATACAAACTAGACATCAAACCCGCATCTATGATCGCCAACGCCTGCTGGAGCTACGGTCACAAAATGTTTTAAATACTGACATTTTTGACTGTTTAAAAAGCTGCGGACGGATGTAAACAAAATAACGAAGCATCTAGAGGGGAAGCACTGCCCTCTGCAGGTGAAAATGAGGACAGCACCCTAAATGCTTCCCTGCCAAATGCTGAAACATCGCCAGCCGGCTCCTCCCGGCCCCCTCCAGCTTCCACACCTTCTCCAGCATCGTCTGTCGCTGCTAAACCTGCTGATGGCACCTCTGCTGCTTCAACCACGTCAACTTCTTCAGCCCAGGAGGCTACCACCCTCATAGCATCGTCATCATCGTCCTCTTCCTCCCATGAGCCAGGAGAAGCGAGTGCTTTAGGAGCTGGAGGCAGTAGCAGCAGCTCAACAACAGCTGCTGATTACCTTATCATGGCTGCACTATAGAGAGCTGCTCTAATCGAAATGTCTTTTTCTTTACACTTGTGTATACAGAATGACTAAATAAACTTTGCATTTCCCCATTCTCTAGCTTTTTCTCCGCCTCAAGCGTCTTTTCCCAACATACGTCTTTAGGATCAACCGGAAGCAGTTCACTGCAAACACATAGAATCAGTTATATCTGTTATATCTGACGAGATTATTTGTATAAATGTTTTTTTTTTTTTATAAAGCATTTGAAATGCCACGATAATCAGATTTAATGAATTTGAATGCCAATTAAGGCCTTAACTTAAAAAAAAAATAATTAAATGACATGATTTTTAATGACCCACGGAAACCCTGTTAATAATAAACTAAAGCAAAAAAATGAGGATTTTTTTTTTAAGAAATGGAAAATAATTAAAAAATATATATTTGTCTTGGTTTCATATATAAGGTGAACAGGTCAGAAAGATGCGTCATCAGCAGAGGTGGTGGAACAGGAACAGCTTCCAAACTGGCAGCGACTCAAAGCTGCTTGAACCAAACCGGTTGGACCAGATAATACAACGCTAAATTTGCCTCCTCTTCCTCACGTCTGCAGAATGAAATACAGACACAGACTTCAACAGGATAAATAGGCAGGGATGCAATGCTAACAGAGCTGCAAACACTATAAAACACAGCATGATTTGTTAAGGTGAGCTCTGTGTTTCCACCTTAAAGCTTTCTCTCTTCTCTTTCCTGAGAACGGATCACTCAGGACTAACTCTTTAAATAACACTTCATAATGTTTATGGATTAAATAACCAGGAGACATGACTACAGATTCTGATAGAAACTGTTGAGCTTAACCCACAGTCTGACCTTCCAGCTGGCTCCTCTTACCTGTGTCTAAAGCTCCCATAGCCATCCCCACCACAGACATGATCCCGGTGAGGAACAGCACCTGCTTGCAGAAGGGGATGGCATACATCCCCAACGCCGTGAGCAGCATGGAGATCCCTGCAAGGAGAGACGGGTGGAGGAAACGTTGAAAGGTGGAGAAAAGCAGAACATCTCTTTACCAGGAGGAGGGGGGGTTACCTAGCAGGACGTGGGGGTTCATGCACTCAAACAGGATGCCTCCGATGAGCGAGCCGCCGATGTAGCCGACGGCGCGGCCGGTGATGATGTAGGAGATGTTGCTGATGTTCTTGTGCACATTGGCGGCCAGATCCTGGAAGGTGGGGCCGACGACGGAGATCCCCATCCCCTGGAGAGAGAGAGAGGAGGACGCTTAGAGCTGCAGGAAGACGGCGAGGCGTCTCATTTTACAGCTGCTTCCTTTTGCCTTCGGTTTAAACGGAACAGAAATAACTAAATCAGCAAAGAAAGCTTCTTTAAAGCCAACCTGATTCAAACCAAGCCATCTACTCTGGATCCTAACCTTAGGAAAACCCCTCTAACCAGCGGTTAGCCGCATCACACACATTCTGCAGGTGTCTCCATCTTTACTGCCTGATGTCACGGTTTGAGATACGGCGGGTCAGAGGAAACGGCTGCACTCTCTAACCGTCGTAGATCTAGGTCTGAGCAAAGAAACAGAAGATGGTGTGTGGAAACCTGACAGAGCCAATAATTAGCTTGATTTATTTCATTCCAAAAATCTATGTAATGTTGAAAACTGGACTACGGAGTGAAGTTTACTCCATTTTTTTGCAAAAAAAGAACATTTGAAAATGGAAATTTGGGGGGGGTGCATTCCAGAAAACTTTAAAAAATGTTTAAATGAATAAAAGGTTCTTAAGGTACATTTGCAGTTTTCTCAGACTTTTTTTTTTCAACAATTTAATTTTAATATTTATATCAACAAATACTTAAGAAATCATATATAGCCATTTTTATTTAAGATTGTGTCTCACAGTGGGTATGTACCTACCATGACAATTTCAGACCCTCCAAGATTTCTAAGTGGGAGACCAAAATAGCAAATAGTGTTCAAATACTTACTTCCCTTGCTGTGTTTAAATATATATACATATATACACATATTTTTTCATATTGAGTTTTATAAATACGTATCAAGTACTCTTCACCTCTATCCCAATATAAACACTTGCTTTAGACCAATAAAAATCTTATTTCTAACGTCCAGCAGACCAAAACAAACTCACCCCAGAGGAAAGGGGAGAAAATGTGATCTGGAAAACAACATTTGAAAGAATATAATCGCAAAATTCATCTGAGAAAAAAAATTTGAAAAAAGTTACATTTAAATAAATGTTTTTTTTTAAACATTACTGAAAATCTAAATCTGAGATATGGAAATTATTTTCTTGAAAAAAAAAAACTTTTAAAGTTTTTTTTCTAGATTGCTTCTTTTTCTTTTAAAATTTAAATTCATTTTTTTGTAAAAGTTTTCTTTGCTTGAAACAATAATGGCACAAAAGTCCCTCCATACAGGATAAAAACATTTGTCTGCAAAAACCCACAGCAGCATGATGCCACCACCACCATGCTTCACAGCAGTCAGAGGTTCTTTAGGTCTGCTCTCCCTGCCTTAACTCATCCAAACACTGTTTTTGTTAGATTATTTTGTCTCGTTTCCTGTTTAACTTTTCTCCTCATGAATAAACGCCTAAACAGTATTTTAAAAGAGGCAGAGGTTTACAAATCTTAACCATCCCATCTAGATTTGTGTTTCTGGCAACAACAAAATCCCAAGGTCAGTAGAATATGAGGAAGAAGAAGGAGTCTTTGCTGTGAAACTGTTTAGAGTGAGGATAGTTTACCGCAGTGATCTATGAGCAGGAATAAGTGAAGTTTAATCAGGTCCTGTTTAGAGGGAACAAACCACGGTGCTGCAGGGGAACAAAGACCTGAGCCTGTTTCACTTCTCCAACTGGAACTGGAGACGTTAGGAAAACAGCAGACTCTTTCGCTGTATGTGCTGCTGGTTTCTGTAAGGTGGCGTGAGCTGTGGAAGAGCAAGTTTTGCAAGTATGGAAATCCTGTCTGTGCAGGACATGGAGAT
This sequence comes from Cyprinodon variegatus, assembly GCF_000732505.1. NCBI lineage: Eukaryota > Metazoa > Chordata > Actinopteri > Cyprinodontiformes > Cyprinodontidae > Cyprinodon > Cyprinodon variegatus. Next base: position 777,795 of record NW_015150831.1, read on the forward strand.
AACGTCCCACAGCAGGCTGATAACCTGATACTAACACATCACAGCTCAGCGGAGAGACAAAACAGAGTTAGGAAGGACTGGGGACGATCAGGTGCAAAACACCCAAACACTGCATGATCCTGGAAGGGTTTCAACAACAAACTTTCAATATAATGTCAATAAAACCTAAGAATAAAACATCAGCACTTCCCAGTGGCGGTTCTAGACCAAATGTACCAGGGGGCCAGGAGGGGGCCAGCGGGTTTTCATGGGGGCAAGTCAAGGGATTCAAACATATTAAGAGAGCTGCATGAAGAAAATATTTCCATTCAGTTAGGTTTAATAAAAAATTATGCATCTTCCAACTGAAAATATTTATATTTTGCTTAAAAATGTTCAGTTGGATTATTGTTAAAATCAAAAATAAAAATCGTGTAGCTTTATAAATATCTAAAAGATCAAATAAAGCTTTTTGTTTGGAATATTAGGTCAACATACCTTCATAATTTAGGAATATTACATATTTCAAGCTTAATTTCAGTTAAAATTAGTTTTCTATAAAATCAGAATGAGAACTAAAATAAAAGAATTGATAATTCAGCTGTAAAAATTGGAGTATTTGTTTTTATTTGTAAAGAAAAAAACACGTAGCAGATGAAAACTGGGATCCTATCTCAATACCACTGAAGCTATCACCTTATTGTTTAAAAAAATTCTGTTTTATTAATTATTAAAGTTGCAGGGAAACGGCTGTTTCAATCACTGCATTTCCTAATTCTCCCCTGTGGTGCCCGACTTTACACCAGTGAATAAAGTGAATGTGATTGGTCGATTATCAAGGGGGTGGGATTGTTGTGGCGGAAGATTCACAAGCTTTTTGATTGTGGCCGGTTTGAATGAATCAAGATGCTATGACCGAAAACATTTGATTGACAGATGACCGTTGATATATGATTGGTCTGCATGAGATAACGAGAAAAAAAAACATATATTAAGACAGGATTTTATTTTATTTTTTTAATAGAAAGTTTCTAAACTTTGGGACAATATGCTCTGATTAAGAGTACATTTATATACATGTTTAAGCCAGAATGATTTAACTTATAAATATGATTTCCCAACGACTTTAAAATTTAAAAAGTGAAATAGAGGCCCTATCAGTAACCATGTCTGTTCCAGTGCAGATCATCTTTAGGATTTCTTTCAGTATTATGTCTTCAGAACAGAGGCCAGGATAGGGGCACTGGCCCCCGTTGGCTCCTGTCTAGAACCGCCCATGGCGCTAGTCGAGGCCTCCTGCAGAATGCGCGCTCCCGACGCGCGGGAACAGACTGTCAGGGATACCTACTTTGACACTACACTGGTGCTTAGATCTGAGGCGCGGCTGTCAGTCTGTCAGGTCACAATTACTGAGATAAATCTAGTTCAGATGACTTAATAGATAAAATAATTCTAATAATCACAGGTCTAGGGAGCTCTATGGCGTCCAGAGCAGTTATCTGACACAATGAAATAAATGTAACACATATAAATAGAACAGGATTTTTATTATTTTACAATCAATTTAGACTGCAACATTTCTCCTGCACCTTTATTTTTTTCGGGCATTTTTTTTTTCTTTTTCGGTGTCTATCGTGCTGATATTTACCAAACCCAGGAAGGATCCACACAGCGCGAGCGTCACCATCCAACGGCCGCACGCGCCGCTTCCTCCAGCGGACACCCTCACCCTGCTCTCTCCTCCCGCTTTCATTGACCTCTTGGCCAACTTCAGGGCGCTCTTTAGCCCCCGGCCGGCCTCCTTCCTCTGGTCAAACAGCGTGTCCTCCTCCTGCTCCTCCTCCTCCATGTTAGCGAAGCGAACGTGCTTCTTTTTGGCGACGCTCTCGCGCCCGGACGACATACCGGGATATTGCTCCTTTTCTCCGCAGGTGTTCCGTCCAAATGCAGCCTTTAGACGGGCCGCTCCAGCTAGCAGGCCCTCTGCTTGGCTTTCACTGGATGCTGCGACATTAGCAGAGACACGGGACTCAAACGGAGCGGAGAGCAATAACCTGACAGACAGCTGAGCGAAGCTGATTCCTCCCTCAGCAGCAGCAGCTACTGGCTGCTGGAGGTCTGCAAAGATCGTCTATTGCAGAAGATGATTTCTCAGAAACTGATGCTCACCATTTTCTCTCTGAAAACACACAAAGCAAGGTCAGGTTTATACAGAGTAATTGTAAGGCTACCTTACAACAATACACTTTTTTTTGTGCATAACCAGTTCATAAAGAGGCCTTTGTAAAATATTATATAAAGTTGCGGGTGGGTTCACGTTGCTGCAGTTTGACCGGTAGATGTCGCTGAAAATCACACATTGTAGCTTTAATATTGAAATCTGCCTTTTTGTGCACAACGAATTTTAAAAACTTTTATTTTTTTTTTTACATATTGAATTCCTTGGACTGAATTTTTGTCTGGTAAAAATTCAGCTGCAAAAAAAAAAATTGTCTGCAAAATATTCGGCAAGAAAAAAAAAAATAAAGCATGAAAAAGATTCAACTAGAAAAAAAAAAATAAACGCCTGAATAAAAATTCAGTTGCAAAAAAAATTAGCTGCAAAAAATTAGCTTGCAAAAAATTCAGCTGCAAAAAAATATTCTGCAAAAAATTCAGCTGTAAAAAAAAAAAAACGCCTGAAAAAAATTCAGCTGCAAAAAAAAAAAATGCCTGAAAAAAAACAGCTGTAAAAAAAATCAGCTGCAAAAAATTGCCTACAAAAAATTGAGCTGAAAAAAAGATTTCCCTGCAAAAAAGTTCAGTTGCAAAAAATTTAGCTGCAAAAAATTAGCTTGCAAAAAATTCAGCTGCAAAAAAATGATTCTGCAAAAAATTCAGCTGTTACAAAATTAGAAAAAAAAAAAACGCCTGAAAAAAATTTAGCTGCAAAAAATTGCCTGCAAAAAATTCAGCTGAAAAAAAGATTTCCCTGCAAAAAAGTTCAGTTGCAATAAAAATTAGCTGCAAAAAATTAGCTTGCAGAAAATTCAGCTGCAAAAAAATATAGCCTGCAAAAAAATTCAGCTGCAAAAAAAAAATATTCTGCAAAAAAATTCAGCTGTTAAATAAAAAAATAAAATAAAATAAACACCTTTAAAAAATTCAGCTGCAAAAAAAAAAATGCCTGAAAAAATTCAATTGTAAAAAAAATCAGCTGCAAAAAAATTGCCTGCAAAAAATTAAGCTAAAAAAAAGATTTCCCTGCAAAAAAGTTCAGCAGCAAAAAAAAAAATCGCCTGCAAAGAATTCAGCTTTTGGTGAACCCTAGCCAAAGCGATTTACACTCCATGAGTTGAGCAGCTTTCAGCCAATAAAATTAGCTAAATTGATCAGAAAAAAAACAAGTTTCCCACCGGCTGCTTCTTCCAGATCAAAGCAACAGCCTAGGCAGACAGGGGGAGCTGCTCAGTTATTTCACTCAGTCAGATTAGATGAAAAACTCTAATGGCTGTCTATTAGTAGCTACCTGACGTTTTTTTTAATCATATCTATTTAACAAGAAAACTCCTCATTCGGCTTAATTTAGCCGAGAACAAAGCTGTGCCCTGTTGTCACATGACCAAATGAGCTCATTTCATTGGCTAGAAGCTGCTCGACTGCATCGACTGTCGATTGCTTCGCCTTGAGTTCGCCTAAAGGTCAACATATTTGCTGTCAAATTATTTGCAGCTGAAATTTTTGCAGGCAAATTTTAACCAAATATAAATTCAGTGTAGGGAATCCAATCTGTAAAAAAAAATGTTTTTAAAATTCTGTGTTAAAAAAATTCAGTGTTTAAAATTCGATGTAAAAAAAAAAAATGACTGTGTTTCCTCCGTGCTTTAAGAACATTTAAATGACGTCTAAAAAAATCTACTTTTATGGAAAAAAAATAAAAGCAATACTTAGTTATTAAAGTTTTCATTCAGAGTTTAAAAATATGCGAAGTGAATTTTGTTCCATAATTGTTGCAGAAATTAACATTTTTAATTAAAAAAAAATGCAATCCAGAAATAAAATTTATTAATTTCTCAATTAAAAAAGGTTTTGGAAATATCACAGCTGTTTTCTAATATTTAATTTTTTATGATTATTTTATTTCTTAATACTCTGTCAGTATTTTCTACAAATTACGAATAAAAGTTTTAATATCACATTCACATCGACTTTAGCATCAGGGTTGTATGGTTCCAGAGTGCGTGTTTCATTGGGATTAAAGTAAAGAGAATTTGATCTGCAACACACGATTTGAAGAGAATGCAATTCTTAAAAATCATTATCATAAAAGAGACATTTTTTAAAAAGAAATGGAAAATTAAAGGTGAAAATGCAAACTCTCAAATAAAATTAGGAAAAAAGACTTTTTAAATTTAAAAAATGTATATACTTTGGTAAATTAAAGCCTTAGAAAAAAGCAAAGTTCTTTAATTTTTTTAATACGTTTTTTAAAGTTTCTGCATGACCTTTATTTTTAAATATCAGCTTACAAAGCATGCTCTTTGGTTGTACAATAATGGATCAAAATCCACTTCATAAAATAAAGACCAGATTTTGTTCTTGTTCAAGTCAAACCAGAAGTTAGATTTTCTGGACCTGGAACCAAAACCTAGAAGCTGCTGCAGAAGACCTGAGCATCTGTAGAGAAGATGATCCTGATACAATGTGCATCCAGCAGCATCAGACTGACATCTAAACCTGACAAAAGCCTTAGTTCAGTAGCTGCTTGATAGTTGTTAAACAGACTTGTTCAACTTTTGAGGGGATAACGGAAAATATATTTTCCCTTGTAATTTTGAAAAAAGGAATCCTCCTTTAAAATTCATCGGAATAATGTGCCCTTTTTGGGGTACATTTATTATCTAAACATTTCCTTGTAAAATTGTCATTTTTTTATTATTAAAGTCTTTCTTTTCTGTAACCATAGATTTAAGAGGTTCTGGTTTTACTTTTACCAAATGGTTGTAAATTTTGTCATAAAAGACTAGATTGTATTTCAAACAAAATTGGTTTAATGATAATATTACATCATTATCATTCATAAAATGTGATATATCCAAGATGACTGAAATTGTATGGGTGTAGCAGTTTTGTAATGAAAACCTGACAGTTTGTCATAGTGATGTAGATTTAAATTCAATTCAGTTTATTTCTATAGCACCAATTCACAACAC